>NC_083592.1:32805713-33005713 GCF_027579695.1 Neoarius graeffei
GACTCAACCCTCCAAACATATCTTAACTAATTTACAGTGTACTGTGTACAACATGGTCTATTAGAGCAAAGTAACCATTAAGCAAAGTGACCATCCTTAAATTGCTTTTTAAAGACCCACTGACACAACTTTTTACACCACGTAATATGTGTATTTATTGTTTTATTGCTGTATTGTGAAATAAAATATCCAAAACTCAACTTGAATAAAGGGTCGTCTTTGTAGAAAATCAAGAATTTCAGAGCCGATTTTCTGTTTTTTGCCCCGGCTTCTACAAGCGCCATCAGCCATTTGCCCGTTTTTGCCGCCAGGGCGAGTGACGTCACATCAGTGTATGTCGTTCTGGATTGCATGAAAACAAAACATGAAGCAGGGAAGCTATCGAGATTGTCTGCCCTCACGTCTATTAAAGATTCTGTTTAAACAGCATAATGTCTTAAACATATGGTCCTGGTCACGTCACACTATTGGTCCCACTCCAAAAAACATCATGTCTAAGCTCCTGTTAGATCATGTTAGATACAGTAGCTACCAGAAGTTTAGGTCATATTTATGCAGAAATATCAAAAACTCTAAAGGGTTCACAAACTTTCAAAACATGCCGGATGACATCTTATATCTATCACTCCACACATATATCATGTATATTATCCTAACTAAATATCAGGGATGCAAACAGCGTGCCTTTTGGCGGATGGCGCCTTTTTCACGGCTGAATCGCGCAGATCCGATTTTTTTTTGGGGGGGGGCGTTGGAGTGTCTGATTATAATTTCAAAGTAAATTCTGTATTAAAATTACTAAATAAGCAAATCCGTTACAGTCCATGAAACAGGAAGTATAAGGATGAGGAAAAAGAGGAAAAAACAGTTTAAATCGGGAAGCTGCGCACATTTGTGCAGCCTGAGCGGCAGGACTGCGCAAATGTGCGCAGCTTCCCGATTTAAACTGTTTTTTCCTCATCCTTATACTTCCTGTTTCATGGACTGTAACGGATTTGCTTATTTAGTCATTTTAATACAGAATTTAGGGTGGCACGGTGGTGTAGTGGTTAGCGCTGTCGCCTCACAGCAAGAAGGTCCTGGGTTCGAGCCCCGGGGCCGGCGAGGGCCTTTCTGTGTGGAGTTTGCATGTTCTCCCCGTGTCCGCGTGGGTTTCCTCCGGGTGCTCCGGTTTCCCCCACAGTCCAAAGACATGCAGGTTAGGTTAACTGGTGACTCTAAATTGACCGTAGGTGTGAATGTGAGTGTGAATGGTTGTCTGTGTCTATGTGTCAGCCCTGTGATGACCTGGCAACTTGTCCAGGGTGTACCCCGCCTTTCGCCCGTAGTCAGCTGGGATAGGCTCCAGCTTGCTTGCGACCCTGTAGAACAGGATAAAGCGGCTAGAGATAATGAGATGAATACAGAATTTACTTTGAAATTTTAATCAGACACTCCAACGCCCCCCCCCAAAAAAAAAATTCGGATCTGCGCGATTCAGCCGTGAAAAAGGCGCCATCCGCCAAAAGGCGCGCTGTTTGCATCCCTGAAATATATGAAACAAGGTATTGGCCTTTCAGTTGCTGTACATTACTGGTATTAGCTGCTTTGGCCTATTGATAAGTAATATGACGCATAAGACGCATTTGTGACGTTAAAACAAATTTTAAACAACATACATGTATTGAATAACAACACATAGCCACGTACCCTGGCTCGTTCTCTTTTGGCAAAGGCACCACCGGACTTTCGCTTTTTGACCACCCCTTCGGGGGGTCTGCTGTCATCTGTTTCTCTTTTGACAGATTGATTCGGCCCAGGCCTGTCAAACAACGTCGGCACAGCTGACTCCTCCAACACCAGTGGATAAGTTGGATCAAACGTTCTTCGAGTTCTGGACGACAAAGTGAAACAGTGCTCCTCGAAATGTGCTGAACAGAGACGTGACCATTTTGTTGACTTCCAGTTCGCACCTGTTTTGGAAACGTTTCTTTCCCACTCTTTTGCTATTTCAGGGTGTTTTTTCCAAGGAAAGGAATGGAGTTTCACTCCTTCCGACGTGGTGTTAGAACACCCGTAAGCCACACATATAATCCCTTTTCGGTTAGACGCCATTTAACTTTTTCACGCAAGGAAATCACAACAAAACCACAGCTCGATATCACAAGACTTGTGAGAACTGAACCAACATAGTGACTTGTAAACAAAAACGACACACTGATGTGACGTCACTTCCGGCATCTCTGAATGAGCCCAGTTCATATCCAGGTCAACCTCCCTGCGCGAAATTTAAAATTACTTCTGATGTTTAAAACAGACAGTTAAACCAAGAATTAAAACCAGAATTTATCTTTGGAGTCATATATTGTTTGTTTACAAATTAATACGAAATGACTGTCAGTGGGTCTTTAAAGCAAATTAACCACCCCAAATAAGCCATTCCAGAGATATTTGTAGCTCAGGCAGTTGTTAATCATCACTTTGGCAGTCACCAGGTCTCAACCCAACTGAACACCGACAGGAGATTCTGAAGTGATGTGTTGGACAGTGTTCTCTACCACCATCATCAAAGATTAATGGATGCCAGGATCAGACTACATGTCAAGTCAAGTTTGTTTGTATAGTGCTTTTAACAATAGACATTGTCCCAAAACAGCTTTATAGAATCTGAATGACCGAAGACATGAGCCAATTTTATCCCTAAACTATCCCCAATGAGCAAGCTTGTGGCGACGGTGGCAAGGAAAAACTCCCCCAGATGACACGAGGAAGAAACCTCGAGAGGAACCAGACTCAAAAGGGAACCCATCCTCACCTGGACAACAACAGACAACATGACTATAACATTAACAGTTTTAACATGAAGTCAGTTTCGTTGATGTTGTAACTCTTCATTGGTGGAAACTTGAGTGCAAAACTGTTCATGACAACCGCAGTCCTAAAGTTAGCAAGCCAACTGTAGTCCTCAGCCACAAAAGCATTACTGTATTGTAAGTGTCCAGAGTGTCTTCCAAGTGTGACTTTCAATTGTCCATATGGGGCCGTCCTCCACAGGAGTGATGTGATGAGACTCCAACCAGACATACTATTTTTGTCTTTCATGACGGTCACCATGTCAGATTAGACAATTATAGTGGCATAAATTCTTCTCGTGTCTTGGTTGGTGGACTGGCAACACTACAGGTTTGATCCCAACCAATTATTGTTCATGTCAAGTCAATTTATTTGCATAGTGCTTTTAACAAAAGACATTCTCACAAAGCAGCTGTACAGAAATTAAAAAAAAAAACATATAAACTAATAAGGGTGACATGGTGGTGTAGTGGTTAGCACTATCGCCTCACAGCAGGAAGATTCTGGGTTTGAACCCAGTAGCCGACGAGGGCCTTTCTGTATGGAGTTTGTATGTTTTCCCCGTGTCTGTGTGGGTTTCCTCCAGGTGCTCCAGTTTCCCCTACAGTCCAAAGACATGCAGGTTAGGTTAACTGGTGGCTCTAAATTGACTGTAGGTGTGAATGGTTGTTTGTCTCTGTGCGTCAGCCTTGCAATGACTTGGTGACTTGTCCAGGGTGTACCCTGCCTCTCGCCCATAGTCAGCTGGGATAGGCTTCAGCTTGCCCGTGACCCTGTGCAGGATCAACGGTTACAGATGATGGATGGACACTTTTTCCCCCTCCCCTGTATCGCGAGAAAGACACCAACTGCCGGAACCAAATTCCTTGTGTATGTACTTGGCCAATAAACATGATTCTGATTCTGAAGTTAGTTTGATTTCTCTAAGGGAAGTAAAACATTCTAAGTGCTGATCTGATACAGTTATATTATTGTTATCTAAAGAGTTACTTATCAAATTGTCTGGTTTTAACTTAGGAGTTTGAATATTTTTGTCTGATATTTTCAGTGTTGCCATCTGGCGACTTGTCCAGGGTGGTACCCCGCCTCTCGCCCATAGTCAGCTGGGATAAGCTCCAGCTTGCCCGCGACCCTGCGCAGGATAAATGGCTACAGATAATGGATGGATGGATGGATATAAACTAATAAATTTAGCCCTAATAAATGTATCCCTAATGAGCAAGCCTGAGGCAACATGAAGAAGAAACCTTGAGAAGAACCAGACTCAAAGGGAACTCATCCTCATCTAGATGATAACAAGTAGCGTGATTATAAATAACTCACTTCTATAAGTGTATCCGATATAGTCATACTGGGAAATTCATTACAATTTTAACATGAAGTCCATTTTGTTGAAGATATTAACTGTTCACTGATGGAGACATGAGTGCAAGGCAAGGCAAGGCAAGTTTATTTATATAGCACATTTCATACACAATGGCAGTTCAATGTGCTTTACAGAAGTAAAAACAAAAACAGTAAACAATAGAGAAATAAAATTACATAAAATAATTTTATCTTTATTTTAAAATAATTAATTAAAAGAATTAAAAGAAAATAATAAGAATTAAACAATAGTAGAAATAAAATATTAAAATTTAAATTGTGCCACGATTTAAATTAGATTAGAGTAGGTAGAACTTTATTGATCCCTTTGGGAGGGTTCCCTGAGGGAAATTAAAATTCCAGCAGCATCATTACAGGATAAACAGAGAATAGAAAATAGAGAAAAACTTCTAGATAAATTGAATTAGGCAAGGCAAGGCAAGGCTGTTCATGACAACTGCAGTCCTAAAGTTATCATGGCAAATGTAGTCCTAAGCCATCATAGCAAAACTGGAAGTGTCCAGAGCCATCTTCTAAGTGTATCTTTAGACTGTCCATATGGGGCCATCCTCCACAGAGATGAGAACCTCAGCCAGATCAGGCAGGTCCAAAGAGCAGGAAAGGCTAGCATCGCTGGTATCTCAGGATTGACGTATAACTTGAAAGAGAGAGAGCATAGGCTGTTAGGTATGTCCGTGGTCACCTACTGGTTAAGAACAGTGTACATTGTGTGCACTGAGTATAAGCAGGGTCTCCAGCAAGACTAACTATGAGAGCATAACTAAAAGGGAGAACCAGAAGGTAACACAGACACGAGAGAGCCCTGGGACATAAAGCAACCAGCCACTACACCGTCAACACGTGAACATGTGAGAGTAGGAGGGGGTGACAGCATATATACATCCTAGTTTACCAAAACACTTTATGCCCAAGAACCCTTGAATGTTATTCCTGTGCAGAGATGAGTATAACTGCTGTGCCACAACTTTTTCCAAGATCTTAGTGACAAAGGGGAGGTTTGATATTGGCCTATAATTGGACAGCTGACGGGGTCAAGGTCAGGTTTTTTAATCAGGGGTCTGATAACTGCTAGTTAAAAGGACTTAGGTACATCACCAGTGCTAATGGAAGAATTGATTATTTTTAGAAGTTGGATTGCTTCCAGTGTTCTCTGTGTTAAGAGTCATGTAGGTAAGGGATCTAGTACACAAGTTGAAGATTTATTGAGGAAATTAGTGAAGCACTTATATTACACATACATATATTCACATTTTTTCCCGGGTGGCACGATTTAAATTAGATTAGAGTAGGTAGAACTTTATTGATCCCTTTGGGAGGGTTCCCTGAGGGAAATTAAAATTCCAGCAGCATCATTACAGGATAAACAGAGAATAGAAAATAGAGAAAAACTTCTAGATAAATTGAATTAAGTATTTACATATACAAATATAAAAAAGAATAAGATATGGGAAAATAAAAAAAGTCCAGCAGGAGAGGTATTGCACATTATATTGCACATTTACCTTGCACATTGTCCAGTATTGCTTTTTGTCAGGCTAGGCTACTGCTCCTTCCCGTCCTCTGTCCTCCTGTTACCCCTCCTCCCCCCCAGAGAGGTGTAGTGGTTAGCACTGTTGCCTCACAGCAAGAAGGTTCTGGGTTCGAGCCCAGTGTCCAACAGGGGCCTTTCTGTGTGGAGTTTGCATGTTCTCCCTGTGTCTGTGTGGGTTTCCTCCAGGTGCTCCCGTTTCCCCCACAGTCCAAATGCATGCAGGTTAGGCTAATTGGTGGCTCTAAATTGACCGTAGGTGTGAATGTGAATGGTTGTTTGTCTCTATGTGTCAGTCCTGCGATGAGCTGGTGACTTGTCCAGGGTGTACCCCGCCTCTCGCCCATAGTCAGCTAGGCTCCAGCTTGCCCGCGACCCTGCACAGGATAAACGATTACGGATGATGGATGGACACCCCCCCCCCCACCGTATCTCAAGAAAGACACCAACTGCTGGAACCAAATTCCTAGTGTGTGTACTTGGCCAATAAACATGATTCTGATTCTGATTCTGAAGTTAGTTTGATTTCTCTAAGGGAAGTAAAACATTCTAATTGCTGATCTGATAAGTTATATTATTGTTATCTAAAGGGTTACTTATCAAATTGTCTGGTTTTAACTTAAGAGTTTGAATATTTTTATCTGATATTTTCAGTGTTGCCATTGAAAATATACATGAAGTCATTGCTATGACATATTGAAGGTGTGGAGGTTTCTGTGGTGGTCTTTTTCCTCGTCAATTTTGCTACAGTATTATTAATACTGTAGCAATGTTAACAAAAATAATCCTAGCTTCTAATTTAATACTATTAACTTAGAAGCTAGGATTATTTTTGTTAACTTCTCTTCGGGTGGAGAGATATGTTGATCTAGCAACACTAAGAGCTTTTCAATACTTCAAGAGGCTCTCCTTCCATGCTAATTAGAATACTATCAATTTTGTTTGGCGCCATTTACGTTTTAATTTTTGAGTGGTTTGAAGGTGCATGTGTAATCGTTATATCAGGGTGCTAGTTTTTTCTCTCTAATTATTTTTCTTTTAAGTGTAGCTACATTATCAAAAGTACAGAGGAACATTGATCCTAAGCATTCAGTCACCTGATCAAGTTCTGTGGGGTCTGACAGTGATCCAGTCAAAGTCAAAGTTGATGATCTCTGGGAGATTACTGATAAAATTTTGAGCAGTAGTTGACATGAATGTACCTTTGATGCCGTAGCATGGCAAGGTGCATATGTTATTACGAAGACATATTTTGAATGAAATGAGATAATGATTTGAGGTAGTTTCAGAATCTGGAAGTGTGACTATATTTTCAATGTTTAATCCAAATATTAGTATTAGCTTGAGAGTGTGCCCACCATTATGAGTATTACGGTACCTTCTGATTAACCCCTACTGAATCTAGCATGGACACAAACACTGTTTTCAGAGGGTCTTCCGGGTTATCAGAGTGAATATTAAAGTCTCCAACAACTAAGGTTTTGTCTAAAGAAACAACCAGGTTCAGGATTAAATATGCAAATTCAAAAAGGAATTTAGAATATGACCCCAGGGGTCTGTAAATAATAATTAGCAGAATCGACTGGGAAGGCTTATTTTTTGTGGCTACATATCTTATGTTAGTAGAAAGAACTTCATACGTATTAAATTTATGACCAGGGTTTTGTTTGATGCCTAGATAATCATTATAAATAACCGTGACGCCAGATACATGAGGCTGGTGTATATAACTGTATCTAGGAGGACTAGCTTCATTTAATGCTCCATACTCATTTGGTCTAATTCACATTTCTGTTAAACACAGTACATTAAACTCCTGATCAGTAATAATTTCATTAACAATTAGCACTTTAGATATAAGAGATTTAATATTTAATAGTTCTACCTTTAGATCTAAGGTGCTGGTAGTGGCTGTACAGTCAGTATGATCTAATTTTATGTTAATTAGGTTACTTGAACAAATTCTCTGAGTATTTCTACTTTTTTTTGCATAGCTCGGGGAACAGACACAGTCTGAATGTAGTGGAACCTGAGTGATGACTCTGTGCTGCTAGCAGACAGTTGGTTTAGCCTGTATGTCTGCTCCCTGGCCTTGGCTCTGGATTCTCACAAACTAACTAGGCCTGTTCTGAGATAATGAGCTATACTGCAAGAAATGAGAGCAGCACCTTCCTGAGTGGGATGGATACCGTCCCACCCTAACAGGCCAGCCTTGCCCTCAAAACTACTCCAGTTATCTATAAAGCCCACATTATTTTCCAAACACCACCTGGCCAACCAGCAGTTCAGCAACCATAACATGCTGTATGCTACATCACCACGCAGCATTGGGATGGGGCCAGAGCATATTACAGCATCTGACATTGCCTTTGCTAATTTAAACACCTCTACAATGTTACTCTTAGTAACCTCAGAAAGATGAAGATGTCTTTGTGTCCTTGCGTACTGTCAGGGAGGAAGGCCAAGAAATGGTCAATCATGGCTACACAGTCTGGGCGGCACGGTGGTGTAGTGGTTAGCACTGTTACCTCACAGCAAGAAGGTTCTGGGTTCGAGGCCGGCGGGGGCCTTTCTGGGTGGAGTTTGCATGTTCTCCCCGTGTCAGCATGGGTTTCCTCTAGGTGCTCTGGTTTCCCCCACAGTTCAAAGACATGCAATTAGGTTGACATGGGGTGGCCTTGGGCTGAAGTGCCCTTGAGCAAGGTACTTAACCCCTGACTGCTCCCTGGGTGCTGTAGTGTGGCTGCTCACTGCTCTGGGTGCGTGTTCACTGTTTCAGATGGGTTAAATGCAGAGGATGAATCTCACTGCGCTTGAAGTGTACATGTGACAAATAAAGGTTTCTTCTTCTATAAGGAACAAAAATTTCTGACATGTTGAGGTGTTGTGGCCACATTGCTGATCTTTGATTATGTCATGCCACATGACTCATTTTTTATTCCCGACATTCATATTCAGGCTCTACTCTGGAAATCTGTCAAGCATGACAAAATTGTGTCAATGTCAGGCTGAATTTGTGTAGTCTGATCCTGGTATTGTGGAATATCTTTTAGAAGTGAATGATGCTTACAAGGGGCGGCATGGTGGTGTAGTGGTTAGCACTGTCACCTCACAGCAAGAAGGGCCTGGGTTTGAGCCCCGGGGCCGGCGAGGGCCTTTCTGTGTGGAGTTTGCATGTTCTCCCCGTGTCCGCGTGGGTTTCCTCCGGGTGCTCCGGTTTCCCCCACAGTCCAAAGACATGCGCTTGAAGTGTGCATGTGACAAATAAAGGTTTCTTCTTCTATAAGGAACAAAAATTTCTGACATGTTGAGGTGTTGTGGCCACATTGCTGATCTTCGATTATGTCATGCCACATGACTCATTTTTTATTCCCGACATTCATATTCAGGCTCTACTCTGGAAATCTGTCAAGCACGACAAAATTGTGGCAAAGTCAGGCTGAATTTGTGTAGTCTGATCCTGGTATTGTGGAATATCTTTTAGAAGTGAATGATGCTTACAAGGGGTGGCATGGTGTTGTAGTGGTTAGCACTGTCGCCTCACAGCAAGAAGGGCCTGGGTTTGAGCCCAGTGGCCGGTGAGGGCCTTTCTGTGTGGAGTTTGCATGTTCTCCCCGTGTCTGCGTGGGTTTCCTCCGGGTGCTCCGGTTTCCCCCACAGTCCAAAGACGTGCAGTTAGGTTAACGTGGGGCGGCCTTGGGCTGAAGTGCCTTTGAGCAAGGTACCGAACCCCTGACTGCTCCCCAGGCGCTGTAGTGTGGCTGCCCACTGCTCTGGGGGTGTGTGTGCATGCGCACGCATGGTCGCCACCAGGGGGGGAAAGGTTAGAACAATTCTAGGGGCCCAGCACTGCCATGGGGCCCTTTAAGGGGCTGATAATATGCTTTTAATTATTTTAATAAGACTTTTAAAATAACAACAATGCAATATTCCATCTGGTAAAATGAGCTAATTGAACAAGGTTGTCTATTTCTTGAGTTCTTCAACATATTGTCATTTAACCCTCCCCCTTTTGCGAAATGGTACGGTCCAGTTCTGGTAGAAGTGTGATGCGTTAAATCTGTGTGCTGATCAGTGCAACGCTACTTGCTGCTGTGTCGCGGTGCAGCAGCCAGCCAGCCAGCAGTGGAGTGCGTACAGTCTATGATCGCTAAATATGAAGAGTGGCTGGCAAAAACGTAAAGAAAGGCAGCTGAAAGCTGAGAGGGACCGGAGAGGCAGGCAACTGGTCACTCAGTTTTTCCCAAAGAAAGGTAGCTAATCGCTCACATGTGTGTTCAAAATATTAGCGAATGGTAAATGAACAGTATGAACGTGGTTGGATTAGCCTATCAAGAGAACACTTTTACAGTTTGTACAGTGACATTTTTTTCCATTTTAATAACTGAACTGACTTGTGTGATAAACAAGATGAAATATTACGTTATGCTGGTGCTAATAACTAGTGCTAATAACCAGTTTCATAACTAATGGGGTGCCCTAAATATGCACAGATTCAGCCTCAGGGGGACCTCCGCCCTACCAAACCACTGAACCTCCCTTTGGAGAATGAGGTAAGCAGCAATACAACCCATAAATGCTTTAGGATTGAAGTTTTTAATGAGCGAGCGCCATATACAGTTTGCTAGATTAAAGTGTTGCTAATCACCCATCATACATTTCACTACCAATTGTCCTAGCACAAGAAGGCATGTGGCAAAATCTTGAATTTTCATTTGTGATTGTAAATGCGGGGGCGGCACGGTGGTGTGGTGGTTAGCGCTGTCGCCTCACAGCAAGAAGGTCCTGGGTTCGAGCCCCGGGGCCGGCGAGGGCCTTTCTGTGTGGAGTTTGCATGTTCTCCCTGTGTCCGCGTGGGTTTCCTCCGGGTGCTCCGGTTTCCCCCACAGTCCAAAGACATGCAGGTTAGGTTAACTGGTGACTCTAAATTGACCGTAGGTGTGAATGTGAGTGTGAATGGTTGTCTGTGTCTATGTGTCAGCCCTGTGATGACCTGGCGACTTGTCCAGGGTGTACCCCGCCTTTCGCCCGTAGTCGGCTGGGATGGGCTCCAGCTCGCCTGCGACCCCGTAGAAGGATAAAGCGGCTAGAGATAATGAGATGAGATGAGATTGTAAATGCACCAGAATTAGTCACTGACCAGTTTTCATCTAGTCCCTGGTAGGTTAATACATAAAATGTAATAACAAAGTCACAAACTCAAGGTCCATGGGCTATCAAAAGTCAAATAATGACAATAGTGCAATTGTGACGAGGGTGGGCAAAGTTGGGGGGCCCAAAATTCAAATCTTTCATGGGGCCCAAAATTTCTGGCGGCCCTGTGCCCCTGTGCGCACGTGTGTTCACTGCTTCAGATGGGTTAAATGCAGAGGATGAATTTCAGTGTGCATGTGACAAAAGTTTCTTCTAAAGTTCTATCTCATCTCATCTCATCTCATCTCATCTCATCTAACAAACTTGATTTGACTGGACTGGACTAGACATGCTGTACTTCCAGAGAGATTTTAGATAACCTGTTCATCATCAGACCACAAAGTTACTGTGTAAGCTGTGACATCGGGGATTTGGGGCGGGGCTAGCCAATGCGTTCTGGCGAATCTGCTTGCTGATTGGCTGCTCGCTTTGTATGCAGGAGGCGTAGAAACTAATCACTTTTCAGACAGTTCACGAGGAACTTCGGCTCAGAAGCGCCAGGAGGGTCATACAGGGTGAAGTGTGACCGAGTGAGCAGTTTCTTCACCCTCCTTTAATTTTGTTTTATTTGGAAATAAAATGCAGAGCTGCGGGAAATCCTGGGCGGTTCTGACCGGTAGAGCGGTGAGCGCGCGCCTGCGGTACAAAAGCTACAAAACAGGCGCGTGCGGGAGGAGAAGCGTGTTCCCGAGAACGCACACAGGAACGGCACTTTCACACCAGAACACTGATGTCCGCCCCCTGAGGACCTGCGCTGCTTTAGGGTCGAGGATGATTGACAGGATACTGCCGAGACATGATGATTTTGCTGAGAGACACATTGGACCGGGTGACAAAGAGAAGCGAGAGATGCTCAACACTCTCCTGGTTGGGGTGAGTCCACATTAGCACTATTTACACACTACTGTTCAAAAGTTTGGGGTCACTTTGAAATGTCCTTCTTTTTGAAAGAAAAGCACTGTTCTTTTCAATGAAGATCACTTTAAACTAATCAGAAATCCACTCTATACATTGCTAATGTGGTAAATGACTATTCTAGCTGCAAATGTGTGGTTTTTGGTGCAATATCTCCATAGGTGTATAGAGGCCCATTTCCAGCAACTCTCACTCCAGTGTTCTAATGGTACAATGTGTTTGCTCATTGCCTCAGAAGGCTAATGGATGATTAGAAAACCCTTGTACAATCATGTTAGCACAGCTGAAAACAGTTGAGCTCTTTAGAGAAGCTATAAAACTGACCTTCCTTTGAGCAGATTGAGTTTCTGGAGCATCACATTTGTGGGGTCGATTAAATGCTCAAAATTCTCATCTCATTATCTGTAGCCGCTTTATCCTGTTCTGCAGGGTCGCAGGCGAGCTGGAGCCTATCCCAGCTGACTACGGGCAAAACACCCTGGACAAGTCGCCAGGTCATCACAGGGCTGACACATAGACACAGACAACCATTCACACTCACATTCACACCTACGGTCAATTTAGAGTCACCAGTTAACCTAACCTGCATGTCTTTGGACTGTGGGGGAAACCGGAGCACCCGGAGGAAACCCACGCGGACACGGGGAGAACATGCAAACTCCACACAGAAAGGCTCTCACCGGCCACGGGGCTCGAACCCGGACCTTCTTGCTGTGAGGCGACAGCGCTAACCACTACACCACCGTGCCGCCCTAAATTCTCAAAATGGCAAGAAAAATGTCTTGACTATATTTTCTATTCATTTTATAACTTATGGTGGTAAATAAAAGTGTGACTTTTCATGGAAAACACAAAATTGTCTGGGTGACCCCAAACTTTTGAACGGTAGTGTATATATTACCAGAGTTAAAAATATTTTCCTCAAAAATAGTTAATTTTACTTTTATTTTGAATTTAGAGAGTAAAATAACAGAATAGGTTGTGGTTCTGAACTGAGTAAGTTCATTTCAACATACAATACTACCACAGCGAGAACACTGAATTGACTCTGAGAAAGAAAGCACAACTTTATTCATCACACACTTGTGAAATTCCCTCTCTGCATTTAACCCATCTGAAAAACACGCGCACACATACCCAGAGCAGTGGGCAGCCATGCTAACAGCGTCCGGGGAGCAGTTGGGAGTTAGATGCCTCGCTCAAGGACACTTCAGCCCAAGGCTGTCCCATATTAACCTAACTGCACCGCATGTCTTTGGACTGTGGGGGAAACTGGAGCACCCAGAGGAAACCCACGCAGACATGGCGAGAACATGCGAACTCCACACAGAAAGGCCCTCACTGGCTGCTGGGTTCAAACCCAGTACCTTCTTGCTGTGAGGCGACTGTGCTAACCACTACACCACCGTGCCACCAAACAGCTCTATCAAAAGAGTAACCTGTCTTTTTCTTAAAAAAAAAAAAGGGACCAAACGTTATCTGGTTTGTAGTAAAATTTTCTTCAATGTGACTGAATTTTACTCAGACAAATTTCCTGCCCAGTAAACCATTTCAGCTTTGTTTAGTTCCGTCCACTTACAGTGGTGCTTGAAATTTTGTGAACCCTTTAGAATTTTCTATATTTCTGCAAAAAAAAAATCAGATTTTCACACAAGTCCTAAAAGTAGATAAAGAGAACCCAGTTAAACAAATGAGACAAAAATACAATGGTATGCAAAAGTTTGTGCACCCCTGGTCAAAATTGCTGTTACTGTGAACAGTGAAGCAAGTTGAAGATGAAATCATTTCCAAAAGGCATAAAGTTAAAGATGACTCATTCCTTTTATATTTTAAGCAAAAACACATTTTTATTTTCATCTTTTATGTTTTCAAAATGATAATAAAGGAAAAGGGCCCAAAGCAAAAATGTTTGGGCACCCTGCATGGTTAGTACCTAGTAACACCCCCTTTGGCAAGTATCACAGCTTGTAAACACTTTTTGTAGCCAGCTAAGAAACTTTCAGTTCTTACCTGAGGGGTTTTTGCACAGATGTCCTTGCAAAAGGCTTCCAGTTCTACAAGTTTCTTGGGCTGTCTTGCATGCACTGCTCTTTTGAGATCTATCCACAGATTTTCAATGATGTTTAGGTCAGGGGACTGTGAGGGCCAGGGCAAAACCTTCAGCTTGGGCCTCTTGAGGTATTCCATTGTAGATTTTGAGGTGTGTTTTGGATCATCGTCTTATTGTAGGACCCGTCCTCTTTTTAACTTTAACTTTTTTACAGATGTGTGATGTTTGCTTCCAGAGTTTGCTGGTATTTATTCGAATCCATGCTTCCCTCGACCAGTGAAATGTGCCCTGTGCCACTGGCTGCAACACGACCCCAAAGCATGATCGATCCACGGACCCATGCGTCAGAGTTGGAGAGGTGTTCTTTTCCTGGAATTTGGCACCCTTTTTTCTCCAAACATACCTTAGAACTTTTTGGCCACAATGTGCAATTTTGATTTCATCAGTCCACAGGACATATTTCCAAAATGCATCGGGCTTATTTAGATGTTCATTTGCAAACTTAAGACGCTGAATTTTGTGGCTAGGACGCAGGAACGGTTTTCTTCTGATGACTCTCTCATGAAGGTCATATTTGTTCAGGTGTCTCTGCATAGTAGAACAGTGCACCACCACTCCAGGGTCTGCTAAATCTTTCTGAAGGTCTTTTGCAGTCAAACAGGGGTTTTTATTTGCCTTTCTAGCAATCCAACGAGCAGTTCTTTCAGAAAGTTTTCTTCATCTTCCAGGCCTCACCTTGATCTCCACTGTTTCTGTTAACTGCCATTTCTTAATAACATTACGATCTGAGGAAACGACTACTGTACCTGAAAACACTTTGCTACGTTCTTGTAGCCTTCTCCTGCTTTGTGAGCATCAACTGTTTTATTATTCAGAATGCGAGGGAGTTGCTTAGAGGAGCCCATGGCTGTTGATTTTAGGGACAAGTTTGAGGAGTCAGAGAATTTATACAGCTTTGAAATCTGCATCATCTGACCTTTCCTAACAAAGAATTTGAACAAGCCACAGCTCAATAAGCTAATTAAGGTCTGGAACCTTGGTAAAAGTTACCTGAGAACTCAAATGTATTGGGGTGCCCAAATTTTCGCATGATGTTCCTTTTATTTGTTCACTCTCCAATTGTACAAAACAAAAATAATACACAAATCTTGCAGAAAACGCTGAAAAGAAATGTCTCGTCTTTACCTTTATGCCTTTTGGTGATCAGTTCATCTTCTGCTCACTTAACTATTCACAGTAACAGACATTTTCAGCAAGGGTGCCCAAACTTTTGCATGCCACTGTGTGTATATATATATATATATATATATATATATATATATATATATATATAAAATGTATGTGTTTACGTGTGTGTGTACACAGTGGTGCTTGAAAGTTTGTGAACCCTTTAGAATGTTCTATATTTCTGCATAAATATGACCTAAAACACAATCAGATTTTCACACAAGTCCTAAAAGTAGATAAAGAGAACCCAGTTAAACAAATGAGACAAAAATACAATGGTATGCAAAAGTTTGTGCACCCCGGTCAAAATTGCTGTTACTGTGAACAGTGAAGCAAGTTGAAGATGAAATCATTTCCAAAAGGCATAAAGTTAAAGATGACTCATTCCTTTTATATTTTAAGCAAAAACACATTTTTATTTTCATCTTTTATGTTTTCAAAATGATAATAAAGGAAAAGGGCCCAAAGCAAAAAAGTTTGGGCACCCTGCATGGTTAGTACCTAGTAACACCCCCTTTGGCAAGTATCACAGCTTGTAAACACTTTTGGTAGCCAGCTAATAAACTTTCAGTTCTTACCTGAGGGATTTTTGCACAGACGTCCTTGCAAAAGGCTTCCAGTTCTACAAGTTTCTTGGGCTGTCTTGCATGCACTGCTCTTTTGAGTTCTATCCACAGATTTTCAATGATGTTTAGGTCAGGGGACTGTGAGGGCCAGGGCAAAACCTTCAGCTTGGGCCTCTTGAGGTATTCCATTGTAGATTTTGAGGTGTGTTTTGGATCATCGTCTTATTGTAGGACCTGTCCTCTTTTTAACTTCAACTTTTTTACAGATGTGTGATGTTTGCTTCCAGAATTTGCTGGTATTTATTTGAATCCATGCTTCCCTCGACCAGTGAAATGTGCCCTGTGCCACTGGCTGCAACACAACCCCAAAGCATGATCGATCCACACCCATGCGTCAGAGTTGGAGAGGTGTTCTTTTCCTGGAATTTGGCACCCTTTTTTCTTCAAACATACCTTAGAACTTTTTGGCCACAATGTGCAATTTTGATTTCATCAGTCCACAGGACATATTTCCAAAATGCATCAGGCTTGCTGAGATGTTCATTTGCAAACTTAAGATGCTGAATTTTGTGGCTAGGACGCAGGAACGGTTTTCTTCTGATGACTCTCTCATGAAGGTCATATTTGTTCAGGTGTCGCTGCATAGTAGAACAGTGCACCACCACTCCAGGGTCTGCTAAATCTTTCTGAAGGTCTTTTGCAGTCAAACAGGGGTTTTTATTTGCCTTTCTAGCAATCCAACGAGCAGTTCTTTCAGAAAGTTTTCTTCATCTTCCAGGCCTCACCTTGATCTCCACTGTTTCTGTTAACTGCCATTTCTTAATAACATTACGATCTGAGGAAACGACTACTGTACCTGAAAACACTTTGCTACGTTCTTGTAGCCTTCTCCTGCTTTGTGAGCATCAACTGTTTTATTATTCAGAATGCGAGGGAGTCGCTTAGAGGAGCCCATGGCTGTTGATTTTAGGGACAAGTTTGAGGAGTCAGAGAATTTATACAGCTTTGAAATCTGCATCATCTGACCTTTCCTAACAAAGAATTTGAACAAGCCACAGCTCAATAAGCTAATTAAGGTCTGGAACCTTGGTAAAAGTTACCTGAGAACTCAAATGTATTGGGGTGCCCAAATTTTCGCATGATGTTCCTTTTATTTGTTCACTCTCCAATTGTACAAAACAAAAATAATACACAAATCTTGCAGAAAATGCTGAAAAGAAATGTCTCGTCTTTACCTTTATGCCTTTTGGTGATCAGTTCATCTTCTGCTCACTTAACTATTCACAGTAACAGACATTTTCAGCAAGGGTGCCCAAACTTTTGCATGCCACTGTATATATATATATATATATATATATATATATATATATATATAAAATGTATGTGTTTACGTGTGTGTGTACACAGTGGTGCTTGAAAGTTTGTGAACCCTTTAGAATGTTCTATATTTCTGCATAAATATGACCTAAAACACAATCAGATTTTCACACAAGTCCTAAAAGTAGATAAAGAGAACCCAGTTAAGCAAATGAGAGAAAATTATTATACTTGGTCATTTATTTATTGAGGAAAATGATCCAATATTACATATCTGTGAGTGGCAAAAGTATGTGAACCTTTGCTTTCAGTATCTGGTGTGACCAGAGGTGGAAAAAGTACTGAAAAATTGTAATTAAGTAAAAGTATCTTTGCTTAAATTCTACTCAAGTAAAAGTACTCAAAGTTACTTTCAATTATTTGATGTAAAAAAAGAAAGGACAAGTCATAAATCAAATTGTTTTTAATGAACTATTAGTCCACATAACCTTTCAGGCAGTATAATGTATAAAGCTTTGTTTGGACTACCCCATAAAACATTTAAGTGCAAGTGGCATAACTTGTAAATTCTATCATCCATTTTTTTTTCTTTACTGACAAACGCCTGCTATTTTTATGCATACTTATATATATGAGTGATTCCACGCTTATGGGTACTGAAATGGGGACATGAACTTATTTTTAAAAATTCACCTAAAACCATTTCTTTTTTTACCATCAGGTCACAAAACATGTAATCTTTAATGAATGATATGTTAAAAGATAACTTTAATTTTCTGAGATGTAATAACATATTTATATGCCAAAGTCAAGCCTATGAGTTCCAAAATGATGTCTGTTACATTACTTCTGTTACGATTGTCCATCTCGCGTCTGTTACAAATTAATTACAATCTCGCTATATACCATGTTAATCTTATTGAAAGAATGTGTATGTTTATTCTACTACACATGTTTATTAATTATATTTGCTAAAACATCACCTTCCTATGTTTCAAAAAGTAATTCTACATTGTTAAAATTGAGAATATATATGTCCACAACACTTCTGTTACGTTCTGACTTTGGCATATAAATATGTTTTTATTACATCTCAGAAAATTAAAGTTATCTTTTAACATATCATTCATTAAAGATTACATGTTTTGTGACCTGATGGTAAAAAAAAGAAATGGTTTTAGGTGAATTTTTAAAAATAAGTTCATGTCCCCATTTCAGTACCCATAAGCGTGGAATCACTCACACACATATATATATACACACACACACACGGTATACACAGTCTACCTGTAATTTGCAATTTTTCTATACTTTTTCACGGTAGATAATGCAAATAGCCCTCTGTATTTAATCCTTTGTCTAATTTGTATTTCAGTTTTATTTATCTGTTTGACATTTTCTTGCTACTGTAACACGTGAATTTCCCTGATGTGGGATGAATAAAGTGAATCTAATCTAATCTATTAAAGCCACTAAAGCAGACTTACTAAATGACACATATGAAACGTAAACCAACCAAACTCAAAGTGTCCTGGGCTCTCACGATTTAAAGACAGCTAAGCGATTCCTTAGTAACACTGTGCTCTTCCTTTATATAGAAAATATAATTGACAAATTAACTGCATAATGTTTACAACCTGTCGAGAGGTAATGTGCAAACTATTTTGAGACCACCCCATAAAACATTTTTAAGCAAAGTGCCAAATTCTGAATTGTATGGTCCAACTCAAACACCACAATAAAAAAAGAAAAGAAAACCAAAGTATCCAAGACAGTGAAAATGTTGTGATGGCCTATCAGTGACAACCCAGGAGCGAGTCTATACATGAATTAGGATTTTTTCATAAGAGACCAATTGCAACTAAAACCATGCACTCGTATTATTTCTGACTGTCGTTCTGATAAAACAAATTTGTAAACGTGAGGTGATTCATTTCATTTAGGCTACTTCACTTGAAACGTTAGTGATCAGTATGGATGCTAGGCGGCCAAAAGAATTATAATGAAGGCACATTTTACTTAACAGTAGAAGGTTTTAACCAAACAATAAATATAATGTTTGGGATACACAGGTAAATGCACATATCTACTTACCACCACATGCTTCCGCAGATTTGATGTGGAAGTTTTGTAGACTGATGGCTCTGTACGGCAGGGCAGGCACATTTTGCATTGCGTTATGTTATTGCCTCGTTTGCGTTTGAATGCAAAGTACTGGCTGAGATGCGGCCAAGGATTTCCCTCACTGTCCGGCGCATCTGTTCCACGGGAATTCTCTTCTTGGCAATCCTCAACCTCCTCCATGACCTCCTCTATGTCTTGCTCGGCTACCTCGGCACCAGCCATCAGGGTCATTCCGTGCCAACTCACCTAAGGGTCCCCACATCACCGTCTCAGATTTTGCTCAAAAAATTCTATAATCAAGAATCATATGTTTGTACCACACATGCAAAATATTAGCTCCCAATTCATTGTAGTTTTGGAACTACTGGCCTTTGAAATTTTGATGTCAAAATACCACATGACGAAATGGCTCTTTCCCCAACTTCAGAGACCCATAACTTTTTATTGCAGCTATCTAGACAGTTGTGTGTGCAGATTCTTACTGAATGATACCCACTCTTTTCAAATCTGTTGTCAGAAAGCCTCTGAAGGACATACGTTTTGCATAATGGGAAGCCAAAAATGACGTTTTGGCCAAAATCACATAAAATTCATTAAAACTCTAGGGGGCATAGTAGAAATATGAAGCTAGTTAGATTTTTTTCCTCACTACATAGTATTTGTAGGGTTGTTATCTGTTCACAGAAACATATTTTGCCATGAAATTTCAATTCCTGAATTTACAAAAAAAATTTTAACATCTTACGTCCTTTCCGAGGGGGCTAAAATAGGGCTTTTTCGCCATCTTATTTGTTAATGTGGCTAGGGGTTTAGGATCTTCAAATTTTTTGTGAAGATGCTCTCATATAAGATGTAACTACTCCCTGATTTTTTTTAACAAATGCCCCTTGCTTCATATTTTAATAATTTTTTTTGTACATGGACAGTTTCATCATTTTTCACTTTTTTCCACATTCAGAACTCTGTAACTCTAAATTGGAAGATTCCTACTAGCAGCTATTTCAGATTTACATACACTGACACACAAATTTTCATATTTTAGTAGTTGTATGCCCAAGAAATTCATATTTTTCTTTCTATTGGGACCTAAAAACAGCTATTTGGCCAAAAATGACAAAAACGCTAGGCAGCTTTTAATAAACAAGGGAATAATAAAGGGGTGTTTTGCACACAAATTAAGGCTTATAAGAACCTAATCTAGGCATACACATTTCCTGAACAACTTTTTCTGTATTGTATATTATTTTTTGCAATTAGAAAATTTTAGGTATAATTGCAATTTTTGTTGAATATCCTTGGAAAATATAGAAAAATAACAACAAAATTCTGGAGTAGTATTTTTTATATACTTCAAGGTTGTGTAAGCACAAAACATTTAGCAATGAGGTTTTATTTACATATTAACACATTCAATGATCCATGATCATGATGTTGAAAAACATCACAAGATTTGTACATAATTTAAAGTCAAATATGGGCATCCGTGATAATGGGTAATTCATTCACAGGCAGTACAGTTTCATGTGATGTGCTAAGACACTCATAAACTGTCATCTAGTAGTACATAAGTTAAAACTTAAGTCTTTCACAAGTTTGAAGTCATCCTCTGTTAGTTGGTAATGGCGTCCCCCACTTTTTATGTTTGGGGCCTCTACCACACAAAGGACATGAAGCAAAGGCACCCAACATTCATCTTTCCTGCTTTGTGGTGGCCATGAGAATGTGTTGCCTCGTCCTTGTCTCATGAAATTGACATACACATCATTTTCTTCTTCATTTCTGGTGACAATATTTCCAATGTACCATTTTCTGTCATAAACACAGGCAATATATTTGCCTGGCTGGTACATATTTGGTGCAGATTGGGACATTTGGCTTGGGGCCTGTAACTGGGACTGTAAAACTGGTGTGGTTTCAGGTCCTATGTCCACTACCGATGATGGTACCACATCAGAAGAAACCCTTCTCATCTCCAGCTGAGTGGGTGCAATTGGGCAGAAGCTGTGATGAGATCTTGTTCCAGGAAAGGTTGAAACATTTTTGAAACGCTGTTCCAACTTGTATGCCACAGCATTGTGAAGAATTTCTTCTGCAGAGACAAAGAAAAACTTGATTCCCATGATATTCTGGTCAGCCCATTTATACATTGCTTCAGCTGTGAGAATTTGGTTATGGTCAGCTGCTTGCAAACTAGCCCTTGCAACAAGTCGTTTCACTGTGCCCCCAATACCGTCACACGGACTTTTTCCGTGGCTGGTGGC
Source organism: Neoarius graeffei (assembly GCF_027579695.1). Taxonomy (NCBI): domain Eukaryota; kingdom Metazoa; phylum Chordata; class Actinopteri; order Siluriformes; family Ariidae; genus Neoarius; species Neoarius graeffei. The sequence continues at coordinate 32,827,113 of NC_083592.1, forward strand.
AAAAAAATGCCACTCAGCCTCCAAGTTGAAGTCATTCTGATGGTGCAAGATGACAGTTTATGAGTGTCTTAGCACATCACATGAAACTGTACTGCCTGTGAATGAATTACCCATTATCACGGATGCCCATATTTGACTTTAAATTATGTACAAATCTTGTGATGTTTTTCAACATCATGATCATGGATCATTGAATGTGTTAATATGTAAATAAAACCTCATTGCTAAATGTTTTGTGCTTACACAACCTTGAAGTATATAAAAAATACTACTCCAGAATTTTGTTGTTATTTTTCTATATTTTCCAAGGATATTCAACAAAAATTGCAATTATACCTAAAATTTTCTAATTGCAAAAAATAATATACAATACAGAAAAAGTTGTTCAGGAAATGTGTATGCCTAGATTAGGTTCTTATAAGCCTTAATTTGTGTGCAAAACACCCCTTTATTATTCCCTTGTTTATTAAAAGCTGCCCAGCGTTTTTGTCATTTTTGGCCAAATAGCTGTTTTTAGGTCCCAATAGAAAGAAAAATATGAATTTCTTGGGCATACAACTACTAAAATATGAAAATTTGTGTGTCAGTGTATGTAAATCTGAAATAGCTGCTAGTAGGAATCTTCCAATTTAGAGTTACAGAGTTCTGAATGTGGAAAAAAGTGAAAAATGATGAAACTGTCCATGTACAAAAAAAATTATTAAAATATGAAGCAAGGGGCGTTTGTTAAAAAAAATCAGGGAGTAGTTACATCTTATATGAGAGCATCTTCACAAAAAATTTGAAGATCCTAAACCCCTAGCCACATGACCAAATAAGATGGCGAAAAAGCCCTATTTTAGCCCCCTCGGAAAGGATGTAAGATGTTAAAATTTTTTTTGTAAATTCAGGAATTGAAATTTCATGGCAAAATATGTTTCTGTGAACAGATAACAACCCTACAAATACTATGTAGTGAGGAAAAAAATCTAACTAGCTTCATATTTCTACTATGCCCCCTAGAGTTTTAATGAATTTTATGTGATTTTGGCCAAAACGTCATTTTTGGCTTCCCATTATGCAAAACGTATGTCCTTCAGAGGCTTTCTGACAACAGATTTGAAAAGAGTGGGTATCATTCAGTAAGAATCTGCACACACAACTGTCTAGATAGCTGCAATAAAAAGTTATGGGTCTCTGAAGTTGGGGAAAGAGCCATTTCGTCATGTGGTATTTTGACATCAAAATTTCAAAGGCCAGTAGTTCCAAAACTACAATGAATTGGGAGCTAATATTTTGCATGTGTGGTACAAACATATGATTCTTGATTAGAGAATTTTTTGAGTAAAATCTGAGACGGTGATGTGGGGGAGTTCCTGAAATTTAGATGAGTTGGCACGGAATGACCCATCATCCAACGATACATGTAGGCTAATATGGATATTCCGTGCGCGTGCCTGCACCAGTTTCCTTTCAGTTCAGGCCAATTTTTTTTTCCCCTGCATTTAATTTTTTTTACTCAGTAACGGGTGGTTTTCGAATGTAGCGAAGTAAAATACTTGGTTCAAAATGTAGAGTAAAAGTAAAATTACCATTTCAAAAACTACTTAAATTACAAGTTACACAAAAAAATCGACTTGATTACAGTAACGTGAGTAAATGTAACTCGTTACTTTCCACCTCTGGGTGTGACCCCCTTGTGCAGCAATAACTGCAACTAAACATTTGCGGTAACTGTTGATCAGTCCTGCACACTGGCTTGGAGGAATTTTAGCCCGTTCCTCCGTACAGAACAGCTTCAACTCTGGGATGTTGGTGGGTTTCCTCACATGAACTGCTCGCTTCAGGTCCTTCCACAACACTTTGATTGGATTAAGGTCAGGACTTTGACTTGGCCATTCCAAAACATTAACTTTATTCTTCTTTAACCATTCTTTGGTAGAACAACTTGTGTGCTTAGGGTCGTTGTCTTGCTGTATGACCCGCCTTCTCTTGAGATTCAGTTCATGGACAGATGTCCTGACATTTTCCTTTAGAATTCGCTGGTATAATTCAGAATTCATTGTTCCTTCAATGATGGCAAGCCGTCCTGGCCCAGATGCAGCAAAACAGGCCCAAACCATGATACTACCACCACCATATTTCACAGATGGGATAAGGTTCTTATGCTGGAATGCAGTGTTTTTCCTTTCTCCAAACATAACGCTTCTCATTTAAACCAAAAAGTTCTATTTTGGTCTCATCCGTCCACAAAACATTTTTCCAACAGCTTTCTGGTTTGTCCACGTGATCTTTTGCAAACTGCAGATGAGCAGCAATGTTCTCTTTGGAGAGCAGTGGCTTTCTCCTTGCGACCCTGCCATGCACACCATTGTTGTTCAGTGTTCTCTTGATGATGGACTCATGACCGTTAACATTAGCCAATGTGAGAGAGGCCTTCAGTTGCTTAAAAGTTACCCTGGGGTCCTTTGTGACCTTGCCGACTGTTACACGCCTTGCTCTTGGAGTGATCTTTGTTGGTTGGCCACTCCTGGGGAGGGTAACAGTGGTCTTGAATTTCCTCCATTTGTAGATAATCTGTCTGACTGTGGATTGGTGGAGTCCAAACTCTTTAGAGATGTTTTTTTTAACCTTTTCCAGCCTGATGAGCATCAACAACGCTTTTTCTGAGGTCCTCAGAAATCTCCTTTGTTCGTGCCATGATCCACTTCCACAAACATGTGTTGTGAATAAGGTTGCAAAGGGGTGGAAAGTTTCCAGGAATTTTGAAGGGCCCAGCAATATTGGGAATTTTTTAATTTTGGCATTTATTAAGATTTAAACATTTTAAAACATTTCATCACCCAGAAAAACAAATTAAAACCCATGTTAAGCCTTTCTTTCAATTGTGTACTGTTTTTGCTAATTAAGAATAGGACCTATTGCTAAAGGCCAATTAATAAAAGGCTTTTAGTTTTTCAATATTAGTATTATATTCAGATTTTTCAGTGAAAAATTATTCTCAATCTCAATTATCTAGTCTGAGGGACACTTAATAGAAACCCAGTCAAAATTGTCAAAGCTCAAATGCACCAAGGTCCCTACCACAAAAGTGTAGGTCTTGTATCCCTTGGTCTATTACACTTTTTTTTTTTTTTTTTGTGTGTGTGTGTGTGTGTGTTGGGAACCTCTCGAATCTGCATTTGAATAGATTTCTATTAAGTGTCTCTCGGACAAGATATCTAGTAATTTTTGAATTGAATAGATGATTTTTCTAGAGTGTACCCTTTGGTAAGAATTAACTGGAAATCTAACTCATTGCATAACAAGTAGTGATTTCTAAAAATCTTGCAAAAACTCAATTTTGACCATTTTTAATTACAAAATTTTTACAAAACTTGAAGACTTGTCTACAGATTTAATCACGAAGGTATCACATCATAAAATAAGGAATATTTAAAAATTCTAATTACTAGTAGTCTTGAAATAAGTTTTGCTGCTTGTAAAATATATTGGTGCCACTTTTTTCTTTGAATCTGGAGCAAGCCTGTTTAATGTCATTGTTTTAATAGCATTGTATACCCTAATCGTTACTTCTAATCCGATAATTTTCAAGCAAATTACTTGACAGGATACAGTTTACAAACCAGTTGCAAAATGAAAAAGGAATTCAAGTTGTTGAAGTATAATTAGTAAACAAAAAAAGTTACAGGAAGTAGTCTTCAAAATCATAAGTAGACTTAAAGTTGCTTTTGAAGATAAGTTCTCACAAGGTCTCAGGTTATGTACCAGGGGAAAACCCGTATTGTTTTTGTAAAACATTTGGTCGTTATTCATTTTCTCAATTGTTTAATTAGTTGCATGCTTGTTTTTGCTTGTATGTTCTTCTGAACAGAACGGAGACCTAGAGAAATATCCTAATCTGAATAAAAGGACCTTTATTTTTTGGTATCCATTTTTAAGTAAAGTTGGTTTTGAAAATTCCCGAAAGTTCCTCAAACTTCCCATAAATTCCCAAAATTTCCATGGAAATTTTCCACTCTGAAAATTCCCAGGAATCTTGCAACCCTAGTTGTGAAGATCAGACTTTGATAGATCCCTGTTCTTTAAATAAAACAGGGTGCCCACTCACACCTGATTGTCATCCCATTGATTGAAAACACCTGACTCTAATTTCACCTTCAAATTAACTGCAAATCCTAGAGGTTCACATACTTTTGCCACTCACAGATATGTAATATTGGATCATTTTCCTCAATAAATAAACGACCAAGAATAATATTTTTGTCTCATTTGTGTAACTGGGTTCTCTTTATCTACTTTTAGGACTTGTGTGAAAATCTGATGATGTTTTATGCATAGGTCATATTTATGCAGAAATATAGAAAATTAGGGTTCACAAATTTTCAAGCACCACTGTACTTTTTCTCTTTAACTCAATGAGCTCGGAAAAGTGTTTTAAATTTGAACTAATTTGTGGAAGTTTTCAAAGGTTAGACTTGGTTGTCTTGACTAATTGAGACTTTTTCTGAGTTGAAACAAAGATAATCGTCAGCTTGAGTTAACTTGCATTTTCAAGGCAGCAGATGAACTTGCATTTCCAAGTTAACCCAATTTGAAATGTTTTAGTGTGTGTGGCAGGCTAAAATAACCCTATATGGCTAAAAATGCCAGGTTGTCAGCTCAAAGGAAAGTGCTTGTTTGTTTTTTGTTTGCTATCTAAGGTCAGACGTTTACACACTTTCCACATAAAACACAAAAACGACACACAATCGTTATACCAGGAAAAAAGAAGGTTAAAAAAGCTAATCAAATAAGCCTTGCAAAACAGTGATATTATCTGAAAGTGTATTCATATAAAGAATTGACCGGTGGCTGTTTTAAGTTTTGTTTAAACAGAGAAAATGATGGGCACTTGAAAACGATCAACATCGATACCATTGCAGAATATGGGACTTTGGAAACGCACATTAAATTTTCCATAATTTGTTCTCGCTTTAGGAAGATGGTACAATTGTTTTACAGCATGTCTTGTGCTATAAGTGTAATAGGCTTGCAATTGAATTAATTGCTGGTTGTAATTTTCAGTTCTGTAAAGTGATCACAAGTCCATCCTGATAGATGATGTGATGCAGATGATTTTTTTTTTTTTCATTTGGTTTCAGTCCATGTCAGAGCTCATAGAAAACACAATCCCACCATCTATTCGTCTGGAAAGGAATCTGACAATGGACGACCCAGTGTGTAAGTAAGTTTTCCTCTTTACTGCAGCAGTGGGGCTTGTGCGTGAGACAGGAAAATAAAAGCATGTGTGCTTTGCTTTGTTGCTGTAATTTCATCCCTTAATCCCAGTCTTTTTAGAGATGAATGCTATGTAGGTGTGATGCATTTAGTTTGAATTCAGATAGGAGGGTGAAACGGATGAAAAGTTAAGATAATTTGAGGTTCACACACACAGATGATTCACACTGGCGTTTCGAAGGCATTGATGTCATCGGGCAGGACGTGGGAGTTTTGTGGAGAGCAAGATTCCAACAAAAAGGAGTGTCTGTGAGGCAGAATGTAGGCTGAACGCTCGCTGTGTGCCAATAACCAGGCTGGCTGCTTTCCACCCTGAAGTCTTCCTTTGCACATATTTGGAGTTGTGCTTTTTTTTTAAACTTATGCCACCCCTCAGTCCTTTGCCAGTAGGATAGCAGCAAGTCGAGTGTAAAGTTCAGCCCAAGCTGCTATAACTCAAGGCCAGTTTGAGCTGGTTAGTGGCAGCCTTGCATCACATCACATCACCTCACATCACATGTTGATGTCCCCCCCCCCATTTATTTTAGTAGTTAAGAATATACTAGTATAGTTCAGGCTACAATTTTGACTTGATGTGCATTGAATATACAAAATATATTAATTAGTACTGTGCAAAAGTCTTATACATGTTTTAATTTTATTTTATTTAACCAGGAAAGACTCAATGAGATTAAAACTCTTTTACAAGAGCATCCTGGCCAAGACAGTCAGCAGTACAGTTAACAAAGCATAACGCCAAAACATTAAATAATTTACAAAATAAATTACACAATGAAGACATGATTTAAAAGTAATCAACAAAAGTTCATCAACAATCAGTATACCAAAAAGTCAGGCAAAACATCTACAGCTGGATCTTTCTGTCTGCAAATCATTTTAAATCACTTTAAATACTTGTAATGAGGCCAATTCCTTAAGTTTCAGGTCAGTTTGTAATTGGTTCCAAGCAGAGGGCACAAAAAAACTTAAATGCCGTTTCCCCCTCCAATTCAGTACGGACCTCTGGAACAGAAAGTAAGGCTGTAACTGCCCACACTTTTTTTTTTTTTTTGACAAACGTACACTTGAAGGTGCGATGGAAGCAGACCTAAAAGAAAGAAAGAGAGCTCAACTTTATTCATCACACACTTGTGAAATTTCCTCTCTGCATTTAACCCATCTGAAGCAGTGCACACACACGTGAGCAATGAGCACACACATAGCCAGAGCAGTGGGCAGCCATGCTAACAGCGCCTGGGGAGCAGTTGGGAGTTAGGTGCCTCGCTCAAGGGCACCCCAGCCCAAGGCAGGGCTCGACACCAACTTTTTTTTTCAGGAGCACACGTGCTCCTAAGTTAAAAATTTTAGGAGCACAGGGAAAAAAATGGGGGGACAAGTAGGTTTTCATTTTAGAGGTTTATTGCAGCGCAAACCTTAGACACACCAGCACATAAAACACACAATTCAATTGAGAATGAATGAATGAATAAAATGAATAACGAACAACTGAATGAATGAACAAACAGTAGCTAAACGGAGAGCAGAGCTCAGCAGAGCTAACATCATCACCAAAGACAGCTCCCACCCTGGCTCTGAGTTCTTTGACTTGCTGCCCTCAGGCAGGCGTTACAGGTGCATCAAAGCAAGGACCAACAGACTCAAAAACAGTTTTTTCCCACAGGCCATAACCACCTTGAACAATTAGCCTTTTTCACATTATGTCACTTGCAGGGGAACTCGTATCCGTTTTCAGCCTTTTGAATGGAAGAAGAGGTATACGGCGGCAACATATATGTTAACAAAACTGTGTCATTCACAGATAAGATTGATAATATTGCGCATTGTTGTTTATCATTACGTATTGTTAGCGACCATTCCAGTCACCTATCTGCCTTGTTTTGGAGAGGAAGTTTACTGACTTTCTATGGTTGCTACTTGTTAGCCAGCAGATTAGCATGCCGCCTCTTCTTCCATTCAAAAGGCTGAAAACGGATGTGAGGTTCTTCTGCAAGTGACGTAATGTGAAAAAGGCTAATTACATGCACTGACTGATGCCAGTTCTGGCAGGTGCAACAATGCACCAACAAGGACCTAAAAGGACAATATTCTCACACTTACCTGATACAGTGCAATACTTATTACAGTGCAATATCCTGAGTTTTGTAGCTGAACTGAGTTTCTATAACTAATGTGCAATTAACATCTGCACCTCAACACGCCCAGTTGTGTATATATTCTTTGTTTTTCTGCCGTGTTGTGACATGCACCATTTGTATATACTGTATATTATTTGTTTTTCTGCTGTGTTGTATGTTCCCATCTAAATGTTTGCACTGGGGTGTGTGCTTTCCATCTCATTTATGTAATTTTCCCGCACCTTCTCCCGTCGTTCTAGCTTTCTTCACTACACTTTCTTCCTCGTCCGTTCTTTTATTCTTGTTTCCACCATCATTTGCTTTTAAAAAACGCCATTATTCTCTGCATAGCGAATATATTTCTCAGCTCGGTCCGAACCAGCTCTCAGTTATCTCTCAGTTGAATGATCTGATGAATCCCTAAAAAGCACTTTTCCCACCTAATGCCACACCCACAACATACAACCGTGGGAAAGAGGGGCAATCACAGAAAGATGTGGCAGAATGGCCAAAAAAATGTAACTTTTTCACTTCCCTCCCCGGCTACCGTGGGAACCACCGCAGGTACAAGACAGGGGCAATGCACGCAACTACAGACGGGGCAAGGCGCAGGCAGAACACACACACACACACACACACACACACACACTTACAACAATACAGGCCGTTACTCGTTACACTATATTAGGTAGGCTATCCAGAGCTGGATTTACATACTTTGCAGTTTAACGTTTGATACATTTTAGAATGTTAAACTCGTCGCGTCTGTGCTCAGTGCTTTCCTAAATTGTCGGTCGCAAGAAGCCCTCGCACGAACGCGCTTTTTTTTTTTTCGTCGTTCGCATGCCGAAAAATTCGCTCGCAAATGCGAGCGAAATGTGCACACTGTAGAGCCCTGGCCCAAGGCCGTCCCATATTAGCCTAACCTTTGAACTGTGGGGGAAACCAGAGCACACCCATGCAGACAACATGCAAACTCCACACAGAGAGGCCCTCGCCAGCCACTGGGTTTGAACCCAGAACCTTCTTGCTGTGAGACGACTGTGCTAACCACTACACCACCATGCCGGTATAAATACACTTATAAACAAGAACATGCAAAGGTTTGTCTACGTGTAGACAAGGCAGACCAACCAACACGAGCATACGACGAACCATGATGAGTCAGAGTCCTTGTCCATGCAGAGGAATGCTCTAGAGCAAGATGCCTTCAAAAATAATTAAATTATATATTTCTATTTTTTTCTAGAGAATGCTATAAAAGCACAGTAATAAATGAAACTTGGTCAATACTGTATTTGGTGTGCCAACCTTTTGCTTATAAAGTGAATAGTATAATTTGTTATACTGTTATACAGATTATATTTACCTCCGCCAAGGAGGTTATGTTTTCGGTAGCGTTGGTTTGTTGGTGGTTGGTTTGTCTGTTAGCAACATTACGGAAAAAGTAATGAACGGATTGCTCTGAAATTTTTTCCAGAGGTGTGACTGGGCACAAGTAACAATCCATTAAATTTTGGCGGTGACCCGGCTCACCTTCTGGATCCCGGATTTTTTTTAAAGGATTCTTGGCAGAGGTCTGCGCTGTCCGAGTGCTTTTCTAGTTATCAGGTATAATTAGCGTCGTTTTACAAGGAAACAAGTTTTAACTGGTACGCTTTCCTGAGCATCGTGCAGAACTAGCTACACTCCTGGAGATGTTCACAGATTCTTCTCATTTTTTATTATTATTATTATTATTATTATTATTATTATTATTGGGGCGGCACGGTGGTGTAGTGGTTAGTGCTGTCGCCTCACAGCAAGAAGGTCCTGGGTTCGAGCCCCGTAGCCGGCGAGGGCCTTTCTGTGTGGAGTTTGCATGTTCTCCCCGTGTCCGCGTGGGTTTCCTCCGGGTGCTCCGGTTTCCCCCACAGTCCAAAGACATGCAGGTTAGGTTAACTGGTGACTCTAAATTGACCGTAGGTGTGAATGTGAGTGTGAATGGTTGTCTGTGTCTATGTGTCAGCCCTGTGATGACCTGGTGACTTGTCCAGGGTGTACCCCGCCTTTCGCCCATAGTCAGCTGGGATAGGCTCCAGCTTGCCTGCGACCCTGTAGAAGGATAAAGCGGCGAGAGATAATGAGATGAGATTATTATTATTATTATTATTATGCCTGAAAAGTGGCCTTTCTTATATAACCTGCTGCTTTCTTTATTTTGTAGAAGAGAGTGCTTAGTGTTCTATGGATTAAAAGATTATGGGAAAAAAATCCTAGATAAAGAATCATATTAGGCAGCCTATTTTGGGCTTTACATTAAGTGAACGTCCGTTCAGTGAGTACCCAGATGTCAGTTTTGTGTGTGTGTATTGTAGTAATAAAACTAGTTGCTGCTAAAGCCCATGACACGGAACATATAACGTGACGTGACCTCCCCACGATATGGGACGGGACAGATCCGTGACATGCGGGACGGGACAGGACACCTACCTTATTGTCCGTGATGGGATCTCATTTGTTAACTGGACTGCATTTCCGCAGAGAAAATGCAAAGTGTGCTTGCTGAGCTGTAGCAGAAGTTATCATGCTAGCATGCTAAAAGCTAGCATGCCAACATGTTAATGCCAACATGCTAACAGCTAGCATACTAACATGCTAATGATTAACATGCTCTTAGAATTTTAACAAACACTTTAAGGCTAATATGTTATCATGCTAACAGTTAACATGCTAATGGATAGTATGTTAACTTTTAGCATGCTAACATGCTGAGGGTGACATGCTAACAGTTAGCATGCTAACATGCTCAGGCGAACTCGCTAACAGCAAACATGCAAACTCTGCGTGCTACCATGCTAATCCTAACATGATAACATGCTAATGGTGAACATGCTAACAACTCGCGAGCTAACAGCAGGCATGATATCGTAATGGGTAACATGCTAACAGCTAGCATGGTAACACATGAATGCTTATATGCTAATTGCTATCGTGTGTGCGTGTAAGTATTCCTAATAAAGTGGCCATTGAGTTGAAGTTGATTTGTTGTCAAAGTCTCAAATGAGCAGATCCTTGCCAAATGCATCATCACCTATGGGGGAAGGGAGGAATGACTCGGTCAAGCTTCCATTGATTAGTGGCAAAATGGAGAAAAAATGGACGGATGAAAGGCAAGACAAAGACGAGTGCCGAACCGATATCATGTGTGTGATGGGTGATTTGGCCTGAGGTGCCGTGTGAAGTTTGGTGGATGTGTGGTGAAGTGTTACTGAGCAAAACTCCATTCATTTGAATGGGGCCAAAAATCAATGGAAGCCTATGGAGGTAAAAAGAGATGCATGAAAACCAAGGAAAAGACGAGTGCAGGTCTCAGATGAGGGGATGGATCTGTGTGGGGACTTGGTCTGAGGCATCAAGTGAAGTTTCTTGAAGTTTGGTCACTTGGTTAAAAAAATTGATGGAGAGTGAAAGTTTTTCTCCTGAAACACCATTCATTTTCAATGGGGCCAAAAATCAATGCAAGCCTATGGAGGAAAAAGGGATGAGCAAAAAGAAAGGAAAAATGAGTGCGGGTCAGAACTGATTGCATGTATGTGTCGGGGGAGTTGGCCTGAAGTATCACTGCGATGGAACGTGTCAGAGTAGGATGATTCGATTCATGAGCCCTATTCATTCTCTATGGGAAAAAAAACAAAAGAAAAACGACACGAACAGGCGCGTTGATCCAAAAGCTGTATACAAGCACACTACACCACTTCGGGCCAGACGTCTCAGAGTTGGAACGGTGTCTCTATCTCGAACAACCTAGGAGGAGTAGTGGATCCAAAAAACGTGTTGGAATAAGGCAGAGTAAGTAAACTTAAGAACAACAACATGGGTGCGAGTTTTCCGGCATGTGCCGGAAGCTCCGTTTTTTTCGGTTCTGAAAAAGTCATTTTTCCAAATTGTGTAAATCCGTTGAGATTTTCGGGGGGGGGTGGCCCTCTCACTGTCTCACTCTCAGCGTTGTACCGCGGTAACCCGGTAATGTCTCTGCACAAGACAAATCTTTTCATCTAGTCTTCGCCACAAACCTCATTCAATTTATACGCCGCTCACCGACGAGCGGTCCTGACTAGCCCGTTGTTTCACGGTGTTCTACATGTGTGATATCCTGTTTCACGCACGTAGCACGTTGTTCGACCAAATCAACACAGCTATTCCAGTGTATATATTGTAAAAAAGGTATCACAGCAAAAGCATATTAAAAATGGTTGTTTCAGCATTTAAATTAGTAGTTGCTAGTTGTTTTGAAAGATCAAGCCTTGTACTTGAAATATTATTTCAGATGAATTGATGAAATGTATTAAACATTTGATGTGGATGTGCAAATCATATAACTATTAATATTATAAATGATTGCATGAGAGACAACCATTTTAACTTGTAATTAAAAATTTTTTTTCGAGCCCTAAGGGGGGCTCACCCCATTTTAACCATGCATGTCTGACCTTGTCAGACTTTTCAGGTTTTTGAAAATGTTATACTTGCACCCATGTAACAATAGTGTGCCTGCCTTTGGCAAGCACACTAATAATTAGTTGAAAAATTCTTGTTTTGTCATTTCTTCTTCTATCATACAGTGCCTTGCAAAAGTATTCATACCCCTTGAACTTTTTCACATTTTTCCACCTTACAACCACGAGCTTAGAAGTTTTTTATTGAGATTTTATGTGATAGACCAACACAGAGTAGCACATAATTGTGAAGTGAAACGAAAATGATAAATGGTCTTCAAAATTTTAAACAAATAAAAATCTGAAAAATGTGGTGTGCATTAGTATTCAGCCCCCCACGTCAATACTTTGTAGAGCCACCTTTTGCTGCAATTACAGCTGCAAGTCTTTTGTGGTATGTCTCTACCAGCTTTGCACATCTAGACACTGAAATTTTTGCCCATTCTTCTTTGCAAAATAGCTCAAGCTCAGCCAGATTGGATGGAGAGCGTCTGTGAACAGCAATTTTCAAGTCTTGCCACAGATGCTCAATGGGATTTAGGTCTGGACTTTGACTGGGCCATTCTAACACATGAATATTCTTTGATCTAAACCATTCCATTGTAGCTCTGGCTGTATGTTTAGGGTCATTGTCTTGCTGGAAGGTGAATCTCCTTCCCAGGCTCAAGTCTTTTGCAGCCTCCAGCAGGTTTTCTTCCAGGATTGCCCTGTATTTAGCTCCATCCATCTTCCCATCAACTCTGACCAGCTTCCCTGTCCCTGCTGAAGAAAAGCATCCCCATAGCATGATGCTGCCACCACCATGTTTCACAGTGGGGATGGTGTGTGCAGGGTGATGAGCAGTGTTAGTTTTCCGCCACACACAGCGCTTTGCATTTAGGCCAAAAAGTTCAACTTTGGTCTCATCTGACCAAAGCACCTTCTTCCACATGCTTGCTGTGTCCCCTACATGGCTTCTTATGCCTGTCTTTCAGCAATGGCTTTCTTCTTGCCACTCTCTTCCAAAAAGGCCAGATTTGCGGAGTGTATGACTTATAATTGTTCTGTGCACAGATTCTCCCACCTGAGCTGTGGATTTCTGCAGATCCTCCAGAGTGATCATGGGCCTCTTGGCTGCTTCTCTGACCAGTGCTCTCCTTGCTCGCTTTGTCAGTTTAGGTGGACGGCCATGTCTTGGTAGGTTTGCAGTTGTGCCATACTTTTTCCATTTTTGAATGATGGATTGAACAGTGCTTCTTGAGATGTTCAGAGCTTGGGATATTTTTTTATAACCTAACCCTGCTTTAAACTTCTCCAGAACTTTATCCCTGACCTGTCTGCTGAGTTCTTTGGTCTTCATGATGCTGTTTGTTCTTCAGTGTTCTCTAACAAACCACTGAAGCCTTCACAGAACAAGTGTATTTATGCTGAGAGTAAATTACACACAGTAGGACTCTATTAACTAATTAGATGACTTCTGAAGGCAATTGATTGCACTGGATTGTATTTAGAGGTATCAGAGTACAGGGGGCTGAATACTAATGCACACCACATTTTTCAGATTTTTATTTGTTTAAAATTTTGAAGACCATTTATCATTTTCATTTCACTTCACAATTATGTGCTACTCTGTGTTGGTCTATCACATAAAATCTCAATAAAAAACTTTTAAGCTTGTGGTTGTAAGGTGGAAAAATGTGAAAAAGTTCAAGGGGTATGAATACTTTTTCAAAGCACTGTACTTTGTGTAATCTAGTAGTCATCCTGCCACTGTAATACCAGGACGTGACGGGACAATGAAACGGGGCGTGGCGTGACGTCATAAACGACAACAATGAAACACCAGTTCCCATCTATGCAGGGACTGTATTCTTGCATAGAGGTTGGTGCAATTAAAGCACCACCAGTATCTGGACCTATCATAAATAGTGGCTTGGAAGGTCGTGGAAACCACTGGATTATTTTCTCGATTGTGAAGATGGTACAGTTAATGTCTTTTTGACAGTACAGGGGGGTCTTATTTGCACTTTAAAGTGATCAGAGCAATTGGTAAAGTTGTCACCCAAGTCCAAACTGTTGATCATTAATTATATATCATGTGACATGCAGGGTAATGGGCTTGTTGGCTCTTTGCCATTGCTAATGCCTCTTCCATTTGCAGTGGCATATGCCCATCAATAATTTTTTATATAATATATAATATGAAAAAGCAGTTATGAAGAAACGTCTAATAAAAGGTTTCCAAAAAATAGTTCAATTTCCATTCTTTGACCACACCCAGATATTAATAGGTTCCCAAAAGCAATATGCCTTAACAGTGGAGCGGTTCTACTGTTCCTGCAATATGCCAGAGGATAGTGAATTTTATTTCAGTTGGACTAAATGTAAACAGTGGTATCATCCATCATGTGAAGGACTGGGGCATAAAACCCAGGATGAAATTAACAAAGCAAAGAATTTAAAATGTATCAAGTGTCCGAGCAAATGTGGAAGACCAAAGAAGAAATAAATATTAACACATACACACTAATTTGTTTTTCTTTCTTTTTTTTTTTCTTTCTTTTGATTACTCTTCGCTAACTAGAGTATGTTATCCAAACTATACCATGACGCAGGACAGCTAAGGTAAGATCCCCCGGGACGTGACGTGACAAGAATTCAAAGTCCGTGAGCGAGAATATGTCCGTGACAGTTATTCTGGTCACATGAAGTCACTGACCATGAACGATGTCATGTCACATCCCGTTCCATTCCACGTCACAGGTTTTAGTAATCATTAGTAAAACAGGCCATGCTGAAGAGCTCCATGGGGGATTTTGGATTCCCTCTCATAACTGGATTTTGCTGGTTCAACCGCCTAAAGCTTGCTTTGCAAATTCCGAAAGAGAGGCCAAACAAAGGCTAACCGCATATGACATGCTCCAATTTGGCCAACTATGGACCTGGGATAAATGTATTTATCCCAGGTCAATAAAATGGGGCTAAAGTGTGATTTATCCTAATTTATCTATCTCTGTAAGAAATCGTCTGGCAGAATTTTTGTTGTTTCAGTGTGAGAGGTTTATGATGGGAAGATGAGAACTTTTTCAGCAGAACAGAAACACTATGGCGTGATGTTTGTAGTTAAAGGCTGGTGCGGTTCAAGCCAGACTTTGAGTCTAGCAGATTTTGCTGCATGGGTGGGTGTGTTCAGTGTGTGTGCTATTGTCCATGCTCTGCTGAGTTGCTGTGATACCAAGCTGCACCGCAATGTGCGGGAATTCCAGCATGCCCCAGTGCATCTGAGCAACTACAATTAAACTAGCTCCAAAAGCCAGCAAGAAACAACCCACATGTTGACCATCGTCCGCTTCCGACTTGATTAATCAGAATCGGGTTTATTGGCCAAGTATGTTGACACACACAAAGAATTTGGTTCTGGCAGTTGGTGTCTCTCTAGTGATACAGAAGGAAAAGGAAAAAAGAAGTGTGAATATATGTAATATAAGAAAAATGTGTATATGTAATGTACAATATGAACAATGTAGACATTACACAATATATTCAATCTACAGTAACTATTATAAATATTATATACAATATACATAATATACAATACCTATACACGATATATCTAAAATATCTGTATTATACTAATATATCCATCTATAATAAACACTAAGTTATTCCACAAAATCAAGCTGTACATGATCTATAAGCCACGTACGACGAGATTGAGTGGAATAATTTTTTTTATTATATCCACATTCACTGAATTTTGAGAAACGGAGCATTTTTATTTTTTGCAAATTCTAAATAAAAACTTTATGCAAAACCAATTCGGCTTAGAATGTAAACAAACTGGCGAAATGACAATAGCAATTTGTGAAAAATGCTATAATAATTCTTGAGGGGAAAAAAAGATATTTATTCCCATATTTTGTTGCCTTTTTTTTTTTTGGGGGGGGGGGGGGGGTTGTTTTCGACTTGAGTTTTTTTGTCCTCTGTTGGTTCAACACGCTCTGCCGTTTTTTTTCTATCTATGAGCTGATAGCCTAGTAGTAGAGTAGCCAATCAGAGCGCACGATTACTCATATCCAGTGAATGTGGATAGAATAATATACAATGTCTGTATTATACATAAAATCTATAATATCAACAATATACAATATCTATAGTTTACAGTATATGTATGCTATCAACAATATAAACAGTACACCATATACAGACAATATGCAGGATATTTACAGAACCAGTTCTTTTATAAATATTTATGTAAAGATTAGTCATGTAGAACATGCTGTTATTTGAAAATAACCAACTTTGGATGGTAACATCCAGCATAAACCCATTACAGTGACTAGAGTAAATAGACATCGTAATACATCTTACTAGATCTGAGGCATTACCATGTTTAAATAAATGGATGCATAACTTGTTTTACAACCCCGATTCCAAAAAAGTTGGGACAAAGTACAAATTGTAAGTAAAAATGGAATGCAATAATTTACAAATCTCAAAAACTGATATTGTATTCACAATAGAACATAGACAACATATCAAATGTTGAAAGTGAGACAGTTTGAAATTTCATGCCAACATACTGAAAGACCCTTCTCACCCCAGACATCATCTATTTAAACTGCTGCCTTCTGGAAAATGTTTCGGGTTCATCAAATCTTGTAGAAATAGACTTAAAAACAGCTTCTACCCAGAGGTGGACAAAGTATCCAACTTCATTACTTAAGTCAAAGTACAGATCCCACTGGTCAAACGTTACTCCGATACAAGTGAAAGTTGTCCAGTCAATTTTTTACTTAAGTTAAAGTACAACCCCGACTCCAAAAAAGTTGGGACAAAGTACAAATTGTAAATAAAAACGGAATGCAATAATTTACAAATCTCAAAAACTGATATTGTATTCACAATAGAACATAGACAACATATCAAATGTCGAAAGTGAGACATTTTGAAATTTCATGCCAAATATTGGCTCATTTGAAATTTCATGACAGCAACACATCTCAAAAAAGTTGGGATAGGGGCAATAAGAGGCTGGAAAAGTTAAAGGTACAAAAAAGGAACAGCTGGAGGACCAAATTGCAACTCATTAGGTCAATTGGCAATAGGTCATTAACATGACTGGGTATAAAAAGAGCATCTTGGAGTGGCAGCGGCTCTCAGAAGTAAAGATGGGAAGAGGATCACCAATCCCCCTAATTCTGCACCGACAAATAGTGGAGCAATATCAGAAAGGAGTTCGACAGTGTAAAATTGCAAAGAGTTTGAACATATCATCATCTACAGTGCATAATATCATCAAAAGATTCAGAGAATCTGGAAGAATCTCTGTGCGTAAGGGTCAAGGCCAGAAAACCATACTGGGTGCCCGTGATCTTCGGGCCCTTAGACGGCACTGCATCACATACAGGCATGCTTCTGTATTGGAAATCACAAAATGGGCTCAGGAATATTTCCAGAGAACATTATCTGTGAACACAATTCACCGTGCCATCCGCCGTTGCCAGCTAAAACTCTATAGTTCAAAGAAGAAGCCGTATCTAAACATGATCCAGAAGCGCAGACGTCTTCTCTGGGCCAAGGCTCATTTAAAATGGACTGTGGCAAAGTGGAAAACTGTTCTGTGGTCAGACGAATCAAAATTTGAAGTTCTTTATGGAAATCAGGGACGCCGTGTCATTTGGACTAAAGAGGAGAAGGATGACCCAAGTTGTTATCAGCGCTCAGTTCAGAAGCCTGCATCTCTGATGGTATGGGGTTGCATTAGTGCATGTGGCATGGGCAGCTTACACATCTGGAAAGACACCATCAATGCTGAAAGGTATATCCAGGTTCTAGAGCAACATATGCTCCCATCCAGACGACGTCTCTTTCAGGGAAGACCTTGCATTTTCCAACATGACAATGCCAAACCACATACTGCATCAATTACAGCATCAAGGCTGCGTAGAAGAAGGGTCCGGGTACTGAACTGGCCAGCCTGCAGTCCAGATCTTTCACCCATAGAAAACATTTGGCGCATCATAAAATGGAAGATACAACAAAAAAGACCTAAGACAGTTGAGCAACTAAATTTTCTCTTTAAATGATACATTTTCTCAGTTTAAACATTTGATATGTCATCTATGTTCTATTCTGAATAAAATATGGAATTTTGAAACTTCCACATCATTGCATTTCCGTTTTATTTACAATTTGTACTTTGTCCCAACTTTTTTGGAATCGGGGTTGTACTTGTGTGCTGCATCTCAACAAGATTTTTCCCCTTTTTGTATGAAAATTTTGTCCCAAAGGCCTTATTCATGCATTTTCCTGCATGTCAAGTTGAATTATATTTATGGTTAGTTATTTGTGGCCCCAGTGGAGTCACATGGGAGAATGGTCCACGTTCAACAAAGTGATACCAAACCCTTCCACAAGTGAATGCATGTTGTTGTTGTTGTTGTTGTTTTCCAAATGTCCTGCATGTTAAACCAAATGAAATGGTTTTATTTAAAACTTTTTAATGTGAAAATGATTGTTGACTCTTCACAGGTGAGAATGAAATTCTCGAATTCCTCCAAAAGATTGCTTCTAAGAACAAGATTTGGCGGTCCTACATCGGAATGGGTTATTACAGCTGCTCCGTGCCCCCTGCCATCCAGAGAAATCTTCTGGAAAATTCTGGATGGTGTGTCCTCCTTATCCCTTTTATGCCTGTTATACAACAGCAAGCCCAAGTGCAGTGAAATGAATTTTATTAGTAGAGACCTGCAGAGATATGTAGCTTGCTTGCAGGGTCCAACACACTAGTCGGAGTGATATTTTCCACATCAGTTTTCAGGCAGTCCAAGTCCAATAAGCTAGCGCCTATTAAATTCCTGTTTTGTAAATAGCATACTGAACTTGAGTTAAACCCCATGACTTGCATTATGTTCTGACTTGAGTTTTTTCCTCCCTTTTTAAAATCTCATTATCTAATTGTACAGTCAAGCAGGCTTTTGCAAAAGCCTTTATACTCTAATACCCAAAAAGCACATCTGCTGTTTTGTTCATGTGGTACTTTTGCATATTAGGGCTACAATACAATTTTTAACTGCCATTTTAGGTCCTGGATTTCTGTTTAAACTTTTCTTCTTCACAGGGTGACCCAGTACACTCCATACCAGCCAGAGGTCGCGCAGGGTCGTCTGGAGAGTCTGCTCAATTATCAGACCATGGTGTGTGATATCACCGGTATGGAAGTGGCCAACGCGTCCTTGCTGGACGAAGGCACTGCTGCCGCCGAGGCCATGCAGCTCTGCCACAGGTTCGAAGACTTGGAGGATGAACCTGAAATGCCTCACTTTATTTTGCTTGCATGTGTGGCTCATTTGACTGCTTTATGTCTGCAGGCAAAACAAGAGAAGGATGTTTTACATTGATCCTCGTTGTCATCCCCAGACCATTGCAGTGGTGCAAACCAGAGCCAAGTACATCACCATGATTGAGCCACACTATTGAGTTAAACCATATGCTAGTGCATCTCAAAAAATTAGAATATTGTGAAAAAGTTCAATATTTTTCATCAGTTATTTAAGAAAGCGAAAATGTTCTATATTATAGACTCATTACACATAAACTAAAATGTTTCAAGCATTTTTCTATTTTAATTTTAATCAATATGGCATACAGTACAAAAACATAAAAAAACCCATCTCAAAATATTAGAATATTTCATTTTGAGTTTGAGTAAAACAGTATGAACACAGTGTATCTCTCGGTTTAGTTCAGTATACACAACCACAATCATGGGGAAGACTGCTGACTTGACTGTTGTCCAGAAGATGATCACTGATGCCCTCCACAAGGAGGGTAAGCCACAAAAGGTCATTGCTGAAAAGGGTGGCTGGAAAAGGTGCACAAGCAACAGGGATGGCCGCAGTCTTGAGAGGATTGTCAAGAAAAGTTGATTCAAGAACTTGGGAGAGCTTCACAAGGAGTGGACTGAGGCTGGTGTCAGTGTATCAAGACCCATCAAGAACAGACATCTTCAAGAAAGGGGATACAACTTTCGCATTCCTAATATCAAGCTACTCCTGAGCCAGAGACAATGTCAGAAGTGTCTTATCTGGGCTAAAGAGAGAAAGATCAGTGGTCCAAAGTCCTCTTTTCAGATGAAAGTACATTTTGCATTTAATTTGGAAATCACGGTTCTGGAGGAAGAGTGGAGAGGCACAGAATCCAAGGTGTTTGAAGCCCAGTGTGAAGTTTCCACAGTCTGTGATGATTTGGGGTGCCATGTCATCTGCTGGTGTTGGTCCACTGTATTTTATCAAGTCCAAAGTCAACACAGCCATCTACCAGGAGATTTTAGAGCACTTCATGCTTCCATCTGCTGACGAGCTTTTTGGAGATGCTGATTTCCTTTTTCAGCAGGACTTGGCACCTACCCACAGTGCCAAAACTACTACCAAATGGTTTGCTGACCATGATATTACTGTGTTTGATTGGCCAGCCAACTTGCCTGACCTGAACCCCATAGAGAATCTATGGGGTATTGTCAAGAGGAAGATGAGAAACACCTGACCCAAAAATACAGATACGCTGAAGGCCACTATCAAAGCAACCTGGGCTTCAATAAGACCTCAGCAGTGCCACAGACTGATCACCTCCATGCCACACCGCATTGATACAGTAATTCATGGTAAAGGAGCCCCAATCAAGTATTGAGTGTATAAATGAATATACTTTTCAGAAGTTGGACATTTCTGTATTGTAAATCCTTTTTTTGATTGATCTTAGGGAATATTCTAATAATTTGAGATACTGGATTTCTGATTTTCATGAGCTATAAGCCATAATCATCAAAATTAAAACAAAAAAGGCTTTAAATATTTCGCTTTACATGTAATGAATATAGAATATATGAAAGTTTACCTTGTTGAATTAAATTATGAAAAAAAGGAACTTTTTCATGGTATTCTAATTTTTTGAGATGCACTAGTATTGTGTCTTTTTAAAGAGTCGTTTATAGTAATTTGTAACCTTTGCGATTTGTAGCTACATCGGGGTGAAAACTGAGCTGAAGTTGCCCCATGAGATGGACTTCAGTGGAAATGATATATGTGGTGTGCTCTTCCAGTACCCTGACACTGAAGGCAGGGTGGAAGACTTGACCGAACTTGTGGATCGGGCTCATAAGGGTGGGGTATGTATTGCACAGTAGGGCTGCTGAATGTCCTGACAGTTTCTTTAACTTGTAAGAAGCCGGAGGAAATGATTATCATTTTGATGCATTTTATACTGACATTTAATTTATTTTTTACCTTCCCTCCATTTGAGACTCTGCCATAACAATTGTTCCTTTGCTTTATATTACATTTCAATTAAAGGCTCTGGCATGCTGCGCTACCGATTTGTTGGCACTCTGTGTCTTGCGCCCGCCTGGTGAATTCGGGGTGGACATCGCTATGGGTAGCTCCCAGCGCTTTGGAGTTCCTCTCTGTTATGGCGGCCCTCATGCTGCCTTCTTCGCAGTCAAGGAGAGCTTGGTCAGAATGATGCCAGGAAGGATGGTTGGAGTCACAAGGTAAGCTTTTATAATAGGTGATTGCAATATTGTTATTGATATTGTGGGGACAGCCATGGCCTGAAAGTTAGAGAAGCAGCCTTGGGCCCAAAGGGTTGCTGGTTCGATTCCCAGGGAGGAGAAATTGAGTGAATGAACAGCACTTTCCCCTCCCTCTGTATCATGGCTGAAGTGCCCTTGAGCAAGGCACCTAACTCCTAACTGCTCCCCAGATGCTGTAGCATAGCTGCTCACTGCTCTGGGTATGTGCATGTGCTCATCGCTCACTTGTGTGTGCATGCTGTTTCAGATGGGTTAAATGCAGAGGAGGAATTTCGTTGTGCTTGAGTGTATGTGTGATAGATAAAGGCTTCTTCTGTTCTTTGAATTTTTGTGGCTACTGCCTCATATGGAGGCTGTAGCCACTATGTGCATGCGCGTACACGTGTTCTGATTAAAATGGATGGTGAGCGTATGCAATTCGGTTCACCATTCGAAATAAATGGACCAGATTAAAGAAATCGCTTTCAGACATGTTTATGCTTGTTACCGAGGGAAAGTGCGTTCCTATTTTAAAATGTACTCCAGGTTGTCCCCCTTTCCTCGCCTTCTT
This sequence comes from Neoarius graeffei, assembly GCF_027579695.1. Lineage (NCBI taxonomy): Eukaryota > Metazoa > Chordata > Actinopteri > Siluriformes > Ariidae > Neoarius > Neoarius graeffei. Next base: position 32,849,085 of record NC_083592.1, read on the forward strand.
CGGCCAGCGGTCCCATGTGTGATGTAGATGTGACGCGCTTCTGAGTTGTTCCAGGAAGTTGTCGAAAAGAGTATTGAGACCACTGAGCTCTAGCGCCAGGCCTTTTTCGGGAAATAAGAGTTTGGGTCATGACGACAGCGTGTGCATGTCAGCCTCGGTTCGGAGGTTTCAGTTTCGAAAACTGTGAAGTAAGAGTAGAATAATATAAAGTATAGACACTTGGTATATTTTACTTCTGGCTTTTTGTTTTTTAAATTGTTCATTTTTGTGGCTGCTGCCTCAGAGTAAATATATATGCTATATTTACTGTCTGGACATGGAATCAGAAAACAATTTTATTTTTAAGCAGTAGCCACATGTACCCATAGGATACCTATTTTTGTATGTATGACTTGAACACCATGAATTCAATTATATAATATGGTATTAGTGTCAAACCCGTTAACAATGCTACACTGAAATTTTTTTCCCTCACTTGCAACCAGGGCTTTGAACCAGAATTTTTTTTTCCTATTGGTTCGTTCCGAACAGAAACGGAATTTTAACGTTTCCGGTTTTGGGTTCCACCATTAAATAGACGTTCCCGAACCGGTTAGAACAAAAAAATTTCGTTCCCGGAACGGTTAATTACGTTCCCTGTCAGCTGTTTAACAAATGGCTATAAGATTATGTCTCTGTCTCATCCAGCCTAAGCCAAATGTAGGCTAATTCTATTACAACCTTCATTTAAATAAGACAAGAAATAATTCAAAACAATTATTTCAAATGTTGGCGATTTGGATTCTCAGTATGTCTTCCCATCTACACAAACAGAAAAAGTGCCAAAAATGAAAGATAATTCGTTTAGTGTGTTACCAAAGGCTAGTCAGGCCCTATGCATTGATAGGCTAACAGAGGTTAACGTCATTTAATGTTCGCGAGCCTCTCATTAACGTGGACAAATATATTGATATCGTGTTTGAAATTGACGTTTTTGAATAACGATAGACTGCAATATTTACCTCTTATTTAAGATGTGGAGACGTGATAGTAGTCCACCCTCCCGCTCTCTCCATTCAGTCAGCGAACGTCACACAGGAAGTGAACCCCAGCGGGTCATAGAAACTTGCGCAGGAGAAGAATGACTTTATTTGTAGGCTACGGAAACTTTGAGGAACGAAATAAAAACCGGTATTAACCGGTTACCATTATTTTTAATAAGCGTTTCTGTTCCGGAACATAAAAAATAATAAAGTTTCTGGTTTCGTTTCTGTTCCATGTGAAATAGAAAAAGTTCCCGGTTTTCGTTTTCGTTCCTTGAACCGGTTCAAAGCCCTGGTTGCAACAAAGACTTTATTATTGCTTGCATAAAAAAGAACTGGTGCCTCATTAATCAAGATCACCAAAAAGGTCTAAATTGCTATTTGCATAATCTAGAAATTCTGTATGCACAATAAAATTGGGATTCATCAATGGTGTGTATGCAGGTCATATGGACAAGTATAAAAAATGAACTTAATACCAATTTCTCATAGCTGTCATACACATTTACTGTATGTCACAGCTCATTTTAAATATGGACACACCCACAATTAACCTTATCTAGTATGTAAACGCACCGCTTCAAAGGTTACCTAAAATGAGCTCGGACGTTTTGCTTTTAATTTAACTCGAGGTGTTTTCTGATGGCACTCTTTTTACAAATGTTCTGCAACATGTAACCATGCTTTGTGTCAGCGTGGTTAAAGCTGTGCGTAAATGTACACGCGCATCTAAGAAACCATTCCTTTCAGTAAATTCACCATTTTGTGTTTAAAATACATGCACACGACTTGCAGACCTATCTGTAAGTACCCAGCATGTGTGGCTATATCCCTATCCTTTTTGTTCACAGGGATGCTGCTGGAAAAGATGTATATCGTCTAGCTCTGCAGACCAGAGAGCAGCACATCCGCCGGGACAAAGCCACAAGTAACATTTGCACAGCTCAGGTACAGAACTATAACTGTAGTGCACTAAATAATGCAATACGGCAACGTTGATTGATTGACTCGTCTGTTTAATATGTCCTTTCAGGCTCTTTTGGCAAACATGGCTGCTATGTATGCACTGTACCATGGCCCACAAGGTCTGAAACACATTGCTGAAAGGACTCACAAAGCAACGTTGATTCTCGCTGAGGGTTTGTCGTCAGTCATTTGTTCTGTGATACACGAGCCAGAGTTTGTCGTGAATGTCACTGTAACTTATCAGTCATGTTTCTGCCATTATAGGACTCATCAGATCTGGACACAAACTCCAGAACGAAACGTTTTTTGACACCCTGAAGATTCACTGTGGTGTAGCTGCCAAAGACATACTGGAGAAGGCTGCACAGCGCAAGATCAATCTACGAATCTATGGTGAAGGAATGGTAAGTTCTTTCCAGCAATGTGTGTGAGGAGTACGTTAACTGAATTGCTATGACACTCTGTTACGTTTCTTATTAAAGGTCTCCTTGAACATTTCAAATATTTTTATTTGAACGGTTTCAGCTTGGAGTGTCTCTGGATGAGACCGTTACAGAGCGGGACTTGGATGACCTGCTCTGGGTGTTTGGATGTGAATCCTCTGCTGTGAGTACCAAGTAAAGCCTAAGATGAGAGACTTTTTAGATTTATGGTATTTGGCAGATGCTCTTATCCAGATCGCCTTACATTGATCTGATTGATACAGTTAAGCAGTTGAGGGCCTTGCTCAAGGGCTTCTTGAACAATACCTTCTGACTATTACTTGGGTTGCTTTCTGTTTTAGGAACTTATTGCTGAAAAAATGAGTGAGAGTCCCAAAGGCCTGCTAGCGAGTCCTTTCAAGAGGACCAGCAAGTTCCTCACCCATCCAGTGTTCAACAGGTCTGTGATGAGCTCTTCAGCTTAACACCACACCAAGTATGATTTCTAATTTGGTATAAATACACAGGTGATTTTTATAGAAAATTGCATGCACTGATCGAGAAATTCGGACTATTTCTCGATACTGACCTCGGCAAAATGGCGGCCAATCGCTTCGTCAGCGTAAGTGAGGAAGAATTACAAACTATGAAAGAAAATGCTGTTCCTAAAAGCACTAAAGATGCTATGAAGTTTGGTCTAAAGTTATTCAAAGGTAAGGTAGAATTGTGATTTATTTTATCTGTTTCAAAACGAAGTATTTTATGTGTCGGCATAGATAAGTGACGCAAGTCTGCGTGCGCTTTTATTACATGCGCATGCCGCTTTTGAAGCTTGAAAGAGAATATATTTTTTTTTAATGCAATTTTTTAAAAAATTTTTAAATAATCACCTGCATATTTATACTAAAACAATGATCAGGCTCAGTGAATATCGGCGAATAATAACCTCGACGTCATCTCGGTCATTATTCACCAATGTTCACTTTGCCTTTGGCAAATAATTGTGAAATAATATTTAATCGTGTGAAACTTTAAGACTTTTTCTCCTTTAGTGGGGAAGGCTTTATTAGCTAATGACTAATAAACCTGTATTATTTGAGACATCGGTGTTACATGCACTTGAAATAATCACATCAGCAGAAAGACTCTGCGTAAATTATATCATTTTACTGTCACTTATGATGTTTTGCAAAATGTAAATTTTCAGGATAACATCTGGGATTACAAAAGACAATTTTGTAATTTAGGAAAGGATGCAGTTGAACAAATATAAACCACACAACCCAATATTACAGTGCATGTTATATAACATCCTAAAGCTTGTCTGGAAAAACTACATAACTGACTGACTTCCCTAGTCTCACAGTAAGTCACAGCTAGGGTCACATGGAAAGTCAGGGGATTCGACCTTTTTTCAGCCAAGTCATGGAAGGTCCATGGAATTTTGTTTGTAGCATGTTTTAAATCTTAGTTGCCATTTATCAGAATGTAATATTTTCCATGCAGTATTTTTCTTTATCAGGGTTTTTTTTTTAAACTGTGTTTAAGCAGAAAACATTTGAACAACACACACTTTCGTACTGAAAACATCTCTGACCTAGTAAACAAAGCTCACAAATGGCTGGGTTTAAAATACTGTGGCTGGTTTTGTCTGCTCAGCACAAAGGTGGCCTGTTTTTTCCATTCATGCAAATTCAGCATTTTATCAGGAAAAGTCAAGGAATTTGACATTTGAATTCTGAGATATGAGAGATCACCTTCCATATGACTTTTATATAGAGTACCTGTCAAATTTGGACACACCTTGTAGTTCACTGTTTTATTCTTTTATTTTTTATTAATTAAAAGTCACTTTATGTCTTAAAGTAATGATGGGTGTTGTTTCTCTTTACTTAGTTGAGCGGTTCTTGGTATAATATGGATTGCTGTAGTTGTGGAATAGAGCTATTTACTGTTTTATTTACTGTTTGATCTCGGCCACATGAAGGAAATAAATTTCACTAATTAACTTTTGACAAGGCGGCACGGTGGTGTAGTGGTTAGCGCTGTCGCCTCACAGCAAGAAGGTCCGGGTTCGAGCCCCGTGGAAAGGGGCCGAGGGCCTTTCTGTGTGGAGTTTGCATGTTCTCCCCGTGTCTGCGTGGGTTTCCTCCGGGTGCTCCGGTTTCCCCCACAGTCCAAAGACATGCAGGTTAGGTTAACTGGTAACTCTAAATTGACCGTAGGTGTGAATGTGAGTGTGAATGGTTGTGTGTCTATGTGTCAGCCCTGTGATGACCTGGCGACTTGTCCAGGGTGTACCCCGCCTTTCGCCCGTAGTCAGCTGGGATAGGCTCCAGCTTGCCTGCGACCCTGTAGAACAGGATAAAGCGGCTAGAGATAATGAGATGAGAAGAACTTTTGACAAGGCATACTTGTCAGTGTTCCTGCCAACTTTCCAAGAGGGCAGGGTGCCAACAATTACGCAAGCAATTTTTCATGCTTCAAAGGGTAGTTTTGTGTACATCGCTTATTAGCAAAGAATCCAGCATGCAAATTTAGCCATATTGGGCAACTATGCGCGGTAGATTACTTTTGTAAAATAAAGTAAGCAAATCTGAAACTTTAGTTAACCAGTTTAATACAATGCTTCATAATGGTATTATTAATACTATCTAAAACTAATACACACACAATAATAAGTGACATCAGAGTTGAATAATAATTCGAATAAAGGCATTTAAAGTGATTTGTCTCTGTACCAGTTTTACACAATGTATACATTCAGGAATGTAATTTCTCTCCTGTTCTATTTGTTACTATCAATTTAATCAGTCTCTCAAAAATCCCTGCATTTAGCTGCAGATGTGCTGAGAATAAATTTACTAACCTGACTTTTTTTTTTTTTTCCTAAACAGGCTGACCTATTTATTTATAAGATTTTGCAAAGCAGTGCAAGTCATTTGATATAAAAAACTAACTAATCCTGAATGTAGACCTTGCTGACAGTTAACATCTGTTTGTCACAGGCCCTGTATAACTGTATTTAATAATTAATATTAACCAGGATAGTTAAGTAAAATGCTGAATGCTGACATTACTGCAAAGACTGACAGCTTTGATAAATCCACAGACAGGTCTCCACATTCACATAATCAGTCGATTGGTGCAAAATGTTTAAATCCATTAAACTAATTTTAAAGGAAAAGTGTGAAAGATGATAAAGGATTCATTAGTGCTGACTTGTCAGTGTTGCTCTAATAAATTTAGCTTTGATCATATGTCTGTATTTTTGCACAAATCACCGATAACATGGTGCATCAAGACGGCAAAAATATTAGCGAATATAGATCTGTAAATCATCATCATCTAAAATGAGATCATGGGCCAAATGTAGATCGGTAATGTTTGGCCTGGGCGGCACGGTGGTGTAGTGGTTAGCACTGTCGCCTCACAGCAAGAAGGTCCTGGGTTTGAGCCAGCGGCCGGTGAGGGCCATCTGTGCGGAGTTTGCATGTTCTCCCCGTGTCTGCGTGGGTTTCCTCCGGGTGCTCCGGTTTCCCCCACAGTCCAAAGACATGCAGGTTAGGTTAATTGGTGGCCCAATGTGAGTGTGAATGGTTGTTTGTTTGTCTCTGTGTCAGCCCTGCGATAACCTGATGACTTGTCCAGGGTGTACCTCACCCATAGTCAGCTGGGATAGGCTCCAGCTTGCCCGCAACCCTGCACAGGATAAGCAGTTACGGATAATGGATGGATGTTCAGCCTACTGACGTACAGCAACTTAACTGTAAAGATCTAACGTTTAGATTTATTGCTGTATTATAATACTAACGGCAGTCCTAACAGTTAGGCCAATTTAAAATGAATAAATGGTTGTAATCCAATTGCAATTGGCCTTGACTAGGTCTAACGTTAGTTAATAATAATAGCAATAGCATTAATCGATAATTAATATTAGTCTGGGGTATTAATGTTAGACTAGATCTAATCTAACATGTTAATGTTAGTGACTAGATTTTCTCTAGATCTATATCTAGAGTGTTGATCTATTGGTCTTAAATTTTTTGATTGAATTTGTTTCATCCCACAACTTCTAGACATCACTGTGTTCTGGCAAACAGAGATGCTCAGTTTTCTGAGCCCCTTGCAGCTTTAATCAACTCTTTTTTTTTTTTTTTCTTCCCCCCTCTTTTGTGCGTTTGTAGGCACCGCTGCTTTTTACGCTTGTGTTTACCTTGCTTCGCTAGGCACTGCCTAAAAGTGGAGCTCCTGATGAGTGTATGAGGAAAATATTTGCAAGGGCACAAAATCAACCTAAATAGAATAATTAAAGTAATATTAATAAATAAGCTAAAATAATCCAGTTTCTCCACAAGACTTGAAAGTTAAGCTTGAGTAAGCTTAATGCATTCGCCAGCATCGAGAATTCTCGCATCGCATTTCAAAGGATAAAAAGTGATGACTCCCTGTTTCATTGCTACTTTTCCTCAAGCACTTCCAAAATGGTTAAGGACTTTTTATTCTGTTGTATCGTTGTGATTGTACGGTAAGAAAGCAGGACATTACGTTACATTACAGGCATTTAGCAGACACTCGTATCCAGAGCGACATACAACATACCCAGTACAGCTTGGGGAGCAGCTGGAGGGGTAAGGTGCCTTACTCAAGGGCACTTCAGCCATTCTTGTTGGTCCAGGGACTTGAACTGGTGACTTTTGGGTCCCAAAGCTGCTTCTCATAACCATTTAGTATTTTAGTACCAAGTTTGTAAGTACAAAAACAAAAAGTAGCAAAAGCACTCAAAACTAATTTCGTCAGTGACCTGGATGCATGCGTGCATTGGGGAATCCCACCATAACCACAGGGTCGCAAGAGTTTTATTTTTTTCCACCAGCATATCATCTTGGAAATTTGTGAAGAAAAACTGAACTCTCGTGAATATTTTCCGTAAAATGTGTTCGTAAATAATCCCATATTTTTTTTTAAAAAGCAAATTAAAAATAAGCGCTGGATTAAAAACCCATCTGTCTTAAGTAAAGATACAAATTTCATTCTCCGGTGGTCAAGTGTTTGAGATGCGTTGCCTTGCACTTACAATCGGGTTCCCTGTGGTCACAAAAGCCATCAAAAATCAGGTCGATGCTTTGCTTTACCGTATTCCCTTACAGTAAGTATGGCGCTTCGCTCCTCTCGTCCTCTGCTACGAAGACAGAATGGTTGATGGAGCATTGACCCACACTAATAGTGTTCTGTGATTGGTCAACATGCGTTACTTCCACTGGAAGTCGGCAATATTCATTAGTACTTGTTAGGGAATGCTTTCTTTCTGTGGCAGAGCGTATGTCAAGGGAGCAGTGCACATTTAAAAATTTTTGCATGGTCTTGGTATTTGAGTACAAGGTGTAAGTTCTGGAGGGCAGGGTGTGGCATGCTGGTAAAATGCGTAAGCTGGAACACTACCTGTGAATTAAAAAGCATTTCGTGTGACCACCTTGTGAAACTGGTTAAGATGGTGCCAATAAAACGAAACCTTTTTTTTAAGCACTTTTTTTTTTGTTTACCACATAATTCCATACATGTTCCAGATGTTATTTCATACGTGTGGTGATGTCGATATTGTTCACCAATGTGTAAAATAGTCAAAATGCAGACAAACTATTCTGAATGATGGGGTGTGTCCAGACCTTTGACTGCTATTGTATAATACTGTTCACGAGAGGATGTAAATGTTCATGGAGAAGCAGCCAGACTATTTTTCCCATTATGTTTAAGTACAGTGTGTTCAGCTTGGCTTTTCTATTATGCACAAAAGTAACATGTGAATGTTTTGCACTTTTCAGCTATCACTCAGAGACCAACATTGTGCGTTATATGAAAAGATTGGAGAATAAAGACATTTCTCTTGTACACAGTATGATTCCTTTGGTAAGTCATGAAGAGAACAGTTTGAATACGTATTATATCTCATTGTTTCTATGTAAACGTTCCACTGAAAGTGTTATTGAATGCAGGGATCCTGCACAATGAAGCTGAACAGCTCGTCTGAACTCATGGTGAGTCATGCTTATTCTGGCTTATGCAGAACAATCGTGGATAGCCTTGGGCCCTGTCCACACGGCAACGGATTCAGGTAACTCCGATACAATTGTTTATCGTTTCGGCCTGGCGTCCACACGGCACCGGCGTTTTGGGTGCCCCAAAACGCAATCTTTTGAGAACGGGTTCCAGAGTGGAAAGATCTGGCAATGTTGCCGTTGCGAAGTCGTCTGGATGAGTAGAACGGATTTGTTTACGATGACGTCACAACCACATGACTGTGAGTGCTTCACGCCGGGTAGAAGTGTAACGAACTCAATGCAAGTTGTCAACAAATCCTATAACTTGGTTCATGAAACGCGCTTACAAAATATTTTCACTGTGAATATTTATTGTGTAATGGTGCAGAGAGAGAGAGAGAGAGAGAATAGCCCTTAGGGCAGAGTCAATCCCGCCAGCAAAAATAGGGAAAAAAAGGAGCGATCTCACCTCTTCAGATGTTGGTTTAAGTCCTACAATACATTCCTCAAAAAGGGCGTAGAAGAACAAATTAATCCATCAACGTGTAGCATTCAATTTATTCCGGACCATTAAAGACGCCGCCTTCCGTGTAGAATCATACGTCATCCTCGCCGCCATATTGGATGGGTCAAAGCGGAGAATAAAGATGCCTCATTCGTATGCTGCGTTTAACTGTACCAACAGGTTTACCGTCCAAACGAGATCACATGGGATTACCTTTCACAGGTGAGACTGGAAAAATACTTTTCATTGTATTTGGTCATTATAATGTAATTTTACGAACAGATTTTCCTGACTTTGTGGCTAATATGAAGTCTCGCGCATAATAGTTTATGCGCATACGTCCTTACTTCTATTGTTCTGGTGTCTCCGAAGGGACCGTCTTACAGCACCCCTAGAGGTGTGGCATGTGTATTGCATCGTTTTCAGCAAGCGTTGCGTTGCCATATGGACCTGATATTTTACTGATCGTTGCCCATTTGGACGCGATATTTTTTTAAATAACATCTCGTTGTCGTGTGGATGTAGCCTTGGTGTCGTTGTCAAGGTTGTGTTTGGCTCGAATATAAGAATGTGTGCCGTCACCAAGACCATGTACCCCATATGCTTTGGAATGTGCAGGCCATTGCTTTGCCAAATGGCCAGTTGATTTGAGTTTCTTTGCTCACTCCAGTTTATTGACCCTCACTGAGCCAGCTCATTCATGAAAACTTTTTTTTTTTTTCCTCTTCTCCACTCATTGATAGCCAATCACCTGGCAGGAGTTCGCTAACATCCACCCCTTTGTGCCGCTGGATCAGGCAGAGGGCTATCAGCAGCTCTTTCAACAACTGGAAAAAGATCTTTGTGAGATCACTGGATATGACAAAATCTCCTTCCAACCAAACAGGTAAGCACTGCATCTGCTGCACTGATGCTTCAGTGATCAAGTATCGTAGGTTCCCTCTTTCACTCACATTAGCAATAAGTAGGGAATAACAAATTACGAATTACAGTGATCAGTGTTTTTTTTTCCTTAAATTTAATTAAAGTAACTGTCTGACTATAACTCCACAGGTTATCATTCTTTACAATGTGGTTTTGTTACAGTGAATTAAATGGCTTTGACTGAATTTTGGTCCTTTGACAACTTTGTACACTTCACTAGCATCGTCCTAAAATTAATCCTTAGTGCCACCAGAACAGTTGTTCTTTCCGTGGACAGTAATGGCCCGGTCCCACAATACCTATAACTATAAATAAAATCAGTCCCCTGTAGTTTGTGGTTGGTGGTCACGCCAGACCGATAACGATACCTATAGCCCAGGCCTGGGTTTATTGGTATCGATGAGCATGCCTCTGGAGCAATCCCCCCCCCCCCCCCCCAGGTCTGATAAAACATCTGACCAATCAGGTAATCGTTTACATGTGACGTTATCTAAGCACGTGCTATTTTTCCTGGGCATCTTCGTACATCCTTGTTGTATCAATGGAGGAGAAGCTGATAATAGAAGTGTCAAAGAATCCCATGCTTCATGACAAAAAGCACAAGCTGTACAAAGATACACCTGTTATTTTGATACTGTGGTGGATAGTGGACACTTGTGCATTGGACTTATTTTTTTGTCTGATGACAATATTAAATACTCACCTGAGCAATAAAGCTAATCTTTCCTTTGCGCTGATTGGTCTTTTTGTATGTGCTGGTTTGTTTTGTCAAATCTCCTTCCACCAAGTGGAGATTTATCTGCATAAACTGCACCTCAGACATTCAGAAGTATTGGGAAAAACCTGTCTTCATGGGAAGACAATTCCCGAACAAAACGGTGAAATTCTCCCAGCTTCTGTCTGTGCTGCAGGATTTCATGCACCCAGGTTCTCCTTTTCTTCTTCTTTCAGCTTTGCCTTCTGTGCAAAATGAGCATCAAACACTAGTCTGGCTAACGCGACTTCAGAGCTCTGCGAGCATTTGGTCTGGCAAAGATATTAAGCCCAACCGTTTCCCAAAGTGCGTGGTTGATCCGCCTCCCTGAAATGCCTCAGTTTGCTACTGGTCGAAGCCAGAAAAGGCTGTGACGAAGCTTAAACCAATCACATCACTCTTTCCTCTGACGTATGTGACGCGACGGGGCTAACTGGTAGATTAAACTCTTACCGAAGCCGGTCGGGAGCAAGGCGAAAACGTCCTTCCTTTCAATAAATACCTCCAGGGCTGCTCTTTGCTCCGTTTTCAATGAGAACTTGCTCCATGTTCGTAATGTTTCTAGTGAATGAAGCGCTTCCGGCATAGATTCTGTAAACAATCTATGGCTTCCGGTCGCAGTTCTACTACGTCACTGCCTTGAACACGCCTCTACCCAGGGCCGTTGGAGATGCTCAAAGTTGATTGGCTCCCGATTTTTCGGGAGCTTGGAAGAGCTGTAGATAGCTTGCCTTGCCAGACTCTCAACAGGCCCTCGTGTTGCGTCACACTTAGGATGGGCGGGCCCAGGCTAATCAAACACAGCTCTTCCTTGCTGTCACTGTCAGCCATTGTGTGCTGCTGAATGCACTGGGTGTGCAAACAAACGGCATACAACTGCTACATTTTCCCATGAAAACCAACAACCACGTATATTTATTTACCTGAGTGTCAGGACCAACTGATATTATAGTTGTGGTGTGACTGCTCCAGACTGGAACGAAATTCAGGCAGAGGTATAGTCATAGTTGTAGTTACAGGTATATAGTCAAGTCAACTTTATTGTCAAATATGCTATACATGCTTGACATACAGCACAGATGAAATATGAGTCCTCTCTGACCCACGGTGCAAACAGGCAATGCAATAAATAAAAAAATAGAATAATTGAAAAAAAAACCCAATATAAACAGTATAAACACACTAGATAGGAACTAGACATAGATTAAACACTCATCTCATTATCTCTAGCCGCTTTATCCTTCTACAGGGTCGCAGGCAAGCTGGAGCCTATCCCAGCTGACTACGGGCGAAAGGCGGGGTACACCCTGGACAAGTCGCCAGGTCATCACAGGGCTGACACATAGACACAGACAACCATTCACACTCACATTCACACCTACGGTCAATTTAGAGTCACCAGTTAACCTAACCTGCATGTCTTTGGACTGTGGGGGAAACCGGAGCACCCGGAGGAAACCCACGCAGACACGGGGAGAACATGCAAACTCCACACAGAAAGGCCCTCACTGGCCACGGGGCTCGAACCTGGACCTTCTTGCTGTGAGGTGACAGCGCTAACCACTACACCACCATGCCGCCAGATTAAACACTCAACAATATAAACAGTATAAATAAACAGTGTAAACACTAGATAAGAACTACACACAGACTAAACACTCAAACAATATAAACACTCTAGATATGAACTAGACGTAGACTAAACTAAAACTTTTATTTATATAGGTTCAAATAACCAAACAGTCAAGGGCACTTGAGGTATAGCAGGTAAACATGAAATAAGCAGTATAAACAAACCAGCAGCTGTTAAGATGAGGTAATGCGGAATAGTGCAAATTATAATTATCGGTGTTGTTGGACCACGCCCTTAAGTCAGTTAATTAAGGAATAAAACGGACTAACTACAACCCAAAGTTGATTACTTTCCTGTAACAGCATTTCTTAACAGCAATTTGCCAATTATTGCTGTCTTCAATTTACTGAAGAATGACGTCATACTTTAAAAAAAATCTAATCTAATTATTGTTTTTTGCCGTCTCTCTCGAAGTTCATAAAACGACAAAAAAAAAAAGCAGCTTGTCACATTACCAAGAATCCAGGACTCACTCAAAGACCAAGTTTAAAGGGTTTCTCTGTCCTGGAAAAATCACTGTCAGTGTTTCTGCTGGAGACTCGTTACATTAACGTGTCCTTACACATAACTTCACCAAACCAACAATTATGTTTTCTTTGTGAATTATCAACACACTTTTTTTTTTTTTTTTTTAATCCTTTTATAATTGGGCTAAGATTATGTGGGCTGTCTGCCATCTGCCAAGCAGCTCTGAAGGAGTTGTTGCCCTATAAATGGTAATGTAGCTGAACGAGTTCATTCAAAAACGAAACAGTATGATGGCTGTTAATGTTTGTGAATCTTAAGAGAACTCAAGGACAGACTGATTAACACTTAATATAGTGGTGGTGGTGGGTTTTTTTTCTTTTCATGCTGTACTTTATCCTCATTTAGATATGCTCCTTAAGAACTTTGAACTGTAATCTGCTGAGGCAGGGTTGCGTGCCAGCCTGAATGTTGTGTTGCTTTTCCACACAGTGGTGCTCAGGGAGAATATGCCGGCCTGGCTGCTATCAAAGCCTATCTGAACTCCAAAGGACAATCCCACAGGAGTGTGAGTGTCTATACATGTAGTTAATTGGTAACTAGTTTAAAATAGAACCCACATAAACTGATCAAGGCACAGAATAAAATGAGGGTCATGATCAGCTGGGAACAGATAAAACCCTTAGAGAAGATTGTCCTTTTAGGATTTGCAGCGATATACAATGGGAAGGAGATAAGGGCAAGAGATTTACACAATAGCCAGTTTGTCTGTGAAGATTCTTCGTCATCCAGGTCATAGTAAACTGTGGGTGGTAAGAGAGAGCAACTGGACTCGCTTGAAGATTCTTGAAGACGTTTCACCTCTCATCCGAAAGGCTTCAAGTCCAGTTGCTCTCTCTTACCACCCACAGAATAGCCAGTTTGGTTTGGTTATAACTGACAAATCTGCAAATCGATTAAACTTGAACCGTCATGGACTTGTTCATGTTTAACATTTCAGGCATTTTGCATCCGTTCTAACTTCAGTCTGTCGTGCTTCTTCTGAAATGAATACATTTCCAGATAGTGATAAAAGTGACCAGGTTGAATAAGCAGATGATGGTGTGAGACAGAGGAAGAAACCCAGTGTATTTGAGATAAGGGTTGTTTTACAATCAGGGTACGCAAGCTAAAAATCACATTTAACACTTATTATCTTCAATATCAAAAGGCTTGACTAAATCAACTTGGTTGTTTATTGTAGCCCTGTGATAGCTCTATTTACCATGCAAAAAAAAATTTGGTGATAACGTTATTTTTGGTGAATGTATGGCAATATATGTCATATTTAGCAAAATTACTCGTGTCATTTAGAAAAAGTGCTTTTTTGACCACAGGTAGCTCCAAAAGGGATGCACTTACCGTAAATCATTCTTTATACCATAAAACAAATATTTGGTTCCATATCATTGGAAACATAGTTAAGTTTTAATGTTGAATGCCAGTAAGTTTTCAGACTATTTTGATCAAATTAGTATGTAATTGTGTCAAAAAAACGTCCTCTCCGAGACAGCTAACTTTTCAATATAAAGTAACACATCTAAAATGATTATTTTCATCCTAAAATGTGGTCAAGATATTGGGACATAAATATTAGAGACAACTAACACAAAGGTTACAGCCTTGTATTTAAAAGCACTATGGAAGTAGTGGATTCTCATCTCATTATCTGTAGCTGCTTGATCCTGTTCTACAGGGTCGCAGGCAAGCTGGAGCCTATCCCAGCTGACCTACGGGCGAAAGGCGGGGTACACCCTGGACAAGTCGCCAGGTCATCACAGGGCTGACACATAGACACAGACAACCATTCACACTCACATTCACACCTACGGTCAATTTAGAGTCACCAGTTAACCTAACCTGTATGTCTTTGGACTGTGGGGGAAACCGGAGCACCCGGAGGAAACCCACGCGGACACGGGGAGAACATGCAAACTCCACACAGAAAGGCCCTCGCCGGCCACAGGGCTCGAACCCGGACCTTCTTGCTGTGAGGTGACAGCGCTAACCACTACACCACCGTGCCGCCGTAGTGGATTCTGAATTGTCAAAAAAAAAATGTCCTCTCCGAGAATCACTTCATTTGTTTCTCCCAGCCCTGCTTAAAGCTACACTTAATCTTCTTTATCTTATAGCAGATTACACAAAACTACCATACACACATGTCAAAAAATTACCTGAAATCTGTTCTTTAACTTGTCCTTCACTTAAAAACTTGTACAAGAACCAGTTTGAATTTTGGACCCCTGTGACACAAACTTTGTACCCTGATTGTAAAACAACCCATAATCTACATCACTTATTCCATTGTTTCATAATCTGGGCTTTAACACGTCGTATTGGACAAAAGACAGGATACCTGAAACAGCCAAGGTCCAAACAGCCATGGTTGAGCAAATAAAACATGCAGCAAGCAGCGTGTTCCAGGAGCGTGCAGTATTTTGCTTCCATGCAAAATTCCATATTTGGTGGTTAAATAAAAAGCCAACATTGATAACCCCAGGGGCATTGACTGTTTGTCTTGCCTTTAGTGATTATGAAACATGTATGAAGAAACAGATTTAACTCATTTTGGGGGTTTTGAGTCACACTTGCAGTCTTATTAAGGAAGGTGTTTGTTTATTGATGTCCACGTACCATATCACTGATGGGCTTCATTTCAGTTCCTCGGAGCTCAGATGGACTTTGTATGATCAAGTTAGACTTTGGCTGTTGTATAAAGGTTGAGTTCAACTACAGTATTCTACAACTAGTGAACTTGCCAGTTCAACTGTTTTTAGCACAGTTTGTAAAAATAAACACTTATTTTGCACAGTAACAGGACTGACCAGTCCTGACCCATTCTAATGTTATCCTTGTGTACTGTACGGCATATTATTCTATCCACATTCACTGGATATGAGCAATCGTGCACTCTGATTGGCTACTCTACTACTAGGCTATCAGCTCATACAGATGACTTGCAACCATGTGATCAAAATGTGCTACGTCATGAACGTCCGCCATGATGGTGGATATACAAAGCAACTAGGACAGCAGCCGCTGAACGCGTGTCTGTAAACAAGGCTGAATTTTCTCAGTATTACTTCGATTTGAACAGTCAAGCGAAGAGTCGATACAAAGACAAGATAGATGTGTGTGTGGTTTTGACCCATATTTAAAAAAGTCAGACTTTTCTGAAGATAAGACATTTCTACCGACCATCAAGTACAAATACAGGTTATTTTGTTCAAAGCCTTTTTCATACGCACTATCAGGTTATTTTTTATTTCAGGTATTTGTTTGTTCGAAAAAAGGAGTTCTCAATGGAATTTGACCGAAGCAAAACACAGTTTTGTAAAGCAAATGAGTGCCCTAGTACATGTGCTTCGACACTAAAGGGTGTACTAAGGAGGGTAACCATGTAGGCCCGTGCCACTTGCTGACCCTGGGATGAGTTCAGTCCCTTGTCATTTCAGGCTGCTCACTTGCATGTCTGTGTTTCCGGCGTAGCGCTCTTGTGGGGGGTTTCGTTCAAATTCCAGGCCGAGGCGCGGTCCTACCGACCCGAAACCATGCTCTTTCGAAGGAGGAGGCTTAGAGGGAGGTGTCTGTAAAATTTAGCTTTGCTATGAGCTCGTGGTCAAGTTAATAATTTCTAAAGCCGGCTGGATCGTATTAAATCTTTTAGGCGCGGAGCAGGGGGCTTCCTTCATGAATCCCGGGCCAAGGCGCGGTCCTACCGACCCGAGATCTTGCTCTTTCGAAAGGGGATGCTTAGAGGGAGGTGCCTGTAAAATTTGGCTTCACTGCGAGCTCCCGTGGCTGGGTTATTAATTTTTAAAGCTGGCTAGATCATGTTAAATCTTTAGGCGCGGAGCAGCGCTGTCGCAGGGCTTTTGTTCATGAACACCGGAATACCTGAAATATAAAATAATTGATAGTGCGTATGAAAAAGGCTTTGGACGAAATGGTCATTGGAAGAAGTGTCCTGATCCCCTCATCTCCTCTTTGTACAAAGCCTCAGAGTTTCCTCGCTTTCTTTCTAAATCACAGATGGAATTCTAAAAAAATCTGAACATGCCATGGTCACGAGTCCTGTTGTGACCACAACCATATACAGCACAAAGATATGGCATAGCTAAAAGAACGCTTAAAGCAGCAGAAAAACAAAGCATACATGTCAACCTTTGGTCAATCAAACCTGTATAACCAACCTCCAAAATCCGTATTTCCCTTATAAAATCCGTATAAGATGCAAATTAAAATAATTTACCTAAAATTTGAATGATAATTAACAATGATATATCCCAGTTACTTTTTATTCAATATTAATAACAATAAACCTTCAGAATGAATACAAAGTATTTTTCCAGTCTCACCTGTGAAAGGTAATCCCATGTGATCTCGTTTGGACGGTAAACCTGTTGGTACAGTTAAACGCAGCACATGAATGAGGCATCTTTATTCTCGGCTACTGTCTACCAGAGATGGTTGAAGAATCTCCACTTTGCCACATCCAATATGGCGGCGAGGATGACGTATGATTCTACGCAGAAGGCGGCGTCTGTGTTTATATGTCTGTGACTTCCCAGTTGGTGGGATTCTCGCAATGCGGTGTGCGCATGATCAAAAGTGGAACGAAGTCTCGCTACCACAAGATAACGCGCGATTTCATAAGACTCTTTACTGGCTGTCTGTGGTGTACAGTACGTTTATCATCGTGGGAATTGATTATAGCTCTAAATAAATATTGAAGTTTTTTTAAAGAATCCGTATAACTTTTTATTTATACGCCCGTATACTACGTTTATTGAATCAAATCCGTATAAAATACGGACATTCCGTATAGGTTGACATGTATGACAAAGAGAGTTGCGGACGCGTGACCATGTTTTGTCTGGAATGTCGCTTAACCCTGCATTTGTATCTCCACCAACATGGCCGACACCCGGATTTCTATTTTGCTTTGATGTCACTTGCAAGTCAAGGATACAGTGAGTAGAGAAAAACAAAATGGCGGAGAGTGTTGCTGAACCAACCGAGGACTAAATGAAGACTCGAAAACAGAACCCCATAAAATACAAAAAAAAAGCAACAAAATAGGGAATAAAAGTATTTCATGGTGAGAACGTATCTTTTTTCCCCCCCATTATTATTATTATTATTATTATTATAGCATTTTTCACAAATTGCTACTGTCATTTCACCGATTTGTTTACATTTTAAGTGGAAATGATTTTGTCTGACGTTTTGTAGAAAGTTTTTATTTATTGAGTTTGCAAAAAAAAAAATGCTCCGTTTCTCAAAATCCAGTGAACGTGGATAGAATAAAACTGTCAATCTTGTACATGGCTTGTAGCCGACTCGGTGTTGCACCCCTCCTCGGCTATCAGCTCATGTACGACTCGATTTCGTGGAATAACTTAATTATACACGAGGTAAAAATGTGAATTTAATTGCATTTAATCTAAACCTTAAAGGAACCTTAAATTTAAGTGTATTTAAGACCAGCCCTTAAATATAGTTGTAAATTTTAAGTACCTTTACTGAACTTTTTAAATTCATTGAATATACAAGTAACTTTTTAAGACCCTTTATTGGCATTCTTAAAAGTAGTAGTGACCTTTAAGTATATTTAAATGCTAAATGTAGTAACTTTAAGTGACGTCTTAAATATTCTAACAGCATTTCGTTATCTTTAAGAAGTCATGGAAAGTCACTTCAAGTTCTACTAGAAGAATTCTTAAAGTTATAAGTAAATACACTGAAATTTAGCATTTCGTAAACTTTTAGGATACGTTAAGAATATTTTAAAGCTGTTAATTTGTCAAGTGTTTTTTTTTTTGGGTGTGTTATGTAAATAAGTGGCACGTCTAAGCACATGTTTGTGTTTTAAACCGCAGGTGTGTCTGATTCCTAAGTCTGCTCATGGAACCAACCCTGCCAGCGCTCAGATGGCTGGTATGAAAGTCCAGGTCGTAGAGGTGGACAAAGATGGCAGCATTGATATGGCTCATCTGAAGGCAATGGTACAGGATTATACGTTTTATCAGACACTTGTTTTTCTGTGCCGTTCCCACCTGAATACAATAATGTCTGGCTGCCTCTTCATCACTGACTCCATCACCAGGCACAGGGGAGACCGGGAAGAAAAATATTAACACACAGGGCATATGTTTCTGCCAGAGCTTATTAAGTCTGAAACAAATCTAGAACATGGAATTGCTTTCCTTATTAAACATTTTATTACTGAGACTTGATCACCTTTTTTCCATCCGTAGGTTGATAAACACAAAGCAAACCTGGCTGCCATAATGATCACATATCCATCCACGAATGGCGTGTTTGAAGAGAATGTCAGTGACGTGTGTGAGCTCATTCACCAGAATGGTGGACAGGTTTATCTGGATGGAGCGAATATGAATGCACAGGTATACGTTCTGTTACAAAGAATACAGCCATTAAAACAGTTCGAGTTGCCTGAGGGGGATCAAGTATGCACAGGCATATAATAGAGATGAAAGTGGAGCAAAGAAAAAAATCCTGAACTTTTGAAAGTCAAACTAAGATATGGGAGGTGGGGCGCAACATCCCCCGAAAATATTTTAATAACAACACACAAAACCCTGCATTCTAGTACTTATTTTCACTAAAAAGAGTTATAACTTTTAAGCCTTTTTCTTTCATGTACATTAATGATTAACATGTCAAAAATATCAAATTTAATCCCCCTAGTTAATGAGTAATTTTCAGGAGTGCATTTAGAAAACGCGGTGATTTTCCTGCTACAGTTCATTACTTTGAAAAAAAAAAAAATCAGACAGTTGAAGGTAAACTCAGCAAAATCCCAAAACAGTCCTGTTAAAAAGTAAAGGTCTGTTAGTTTCTAAAGCTTTCAGGTTTCAGTGTTGGGGACACTGAGCCTCGTTTATCAATCTTTTAGTAGAGTCGTGCGTTTGCAGAAGCTAAAGTGAACTAAACATTTCCAATTCATATTTATGCGAGTTGAAGCCAATTGTTTACATTAGTTCGTATTGTCTGTAAATTTAAACACACCAATGAATACCACATTCCTCGTGTAAATCAGGGGTGTGTGTGTGTGTGTGTCTCTCACACTGACGGGCAGCCTGAGTACATTATGTAACACAAAATTACCATTGCTAGTTTTAGGCAGCTTAGAAACCGGCTCTTCCATTATTGCTGTTTCTTCCATGTTTTCTTGATGTTGTGTTCTAGAAACGGCACTAAAACTTAGCTTCAAAACCACAAAATGCAACTTTGATGGGGGGAAAATAAATAAATAAATAAATATATATATATATATATATATATATATAGGGGTGCAATTTGTCAAAAAACCAGAAGGGGGGGGACGGGTTTTTTTTTTTTTTTTATCATGAAACGTCACAAAATTAAGGTAACAATAGGCTAACAGCTCAATAACATCCAATGATATCAAATGAATAACACTAAATGAAAACGAACACTAAACCAGAGATAGTAAATTCATCTTCCTATCTCTCTGACTAAATACACGAACACTAACACAACAAAGTTCGCATTGCTTGTCGCGTTGCTGTGATGTTTCTCTCCCTCCGGATTAAATGGACAGTGACTCGAAAATCACTAAAATACATGAATACTAAATGAACAGTTTGCTCTGATGGCGCAGTTCACATTGTGCGCAGCTTTCCGATTTAAACTGTTTTTTTTTTCTCATCCTTATACTTCCTGTTTCATGGACTGTAACAGATTTGCTTATTTAATAATTTTAATACAGAATTTACTTTGAAACTATAATCAGACACTCCAACGCCCCCCCTAAAAAAAAAAAAATCGGCCGTGAAAAAGGCGGCATCCGCCAAAAGGCGCGCTGTTTGCATCCCTGCGAGAACGCAAAGATATTGTTATTATCTACAATGTATCTATTTGCTGGGGACATTCGTGAACATCAAAGCTGCCACTTCGGGTCATTTTGAAAGTGAGTGCAATGTAGACCATAGAAAACTGTCACAACATGCCTGTCATGTCAACTTTTTTTTTTTGGTTTGTTTTATTGACGGGGTTGTCCCCGAGGATTTTTTTTTTTCAGCAGAGATAAAAACCAGAGGGGGGGATGATTCCCTCAGCAAATCGCACCCAGTGTATGCGCGTGTGTGTGTGTGTGTGTGTGTGTGTGTGTATATAGCTAGCTTACCTCTCTTGTCGAAAGAAGTAGGAAAGTTTTGCTTGTTTTGACATGGCGAATTATTAACACTAGAGGAAATACTCGTAATTCGCAACTAAAAAGACTGCAGCTACATTGGCAGCTTGAACATGCTTTCTAGTGCGATTGTGTTGCGCTTGCGCAGAACGGTGTCAGTCCTGCGCACCTTAGCATGTGCACCTGAAGGCATGCTGTTAACAAAGAACACCTGTCTTTAATCAATTAACTATGTTTGGGCTATTTAAGGACCGTGCTCATACAAGGACGATGCGAAGTATTACGCCGTGTCTGTCTAGGAACGCGAAAAATCCGAAAAATGCATTTCTCCATTCGGAAAACCAGAGATTTTCAAGAGTTTTGTCAAATATCCGGATTTCCAGGTATTTCGTCATTATAGACTGGTACCAAAATTCAAAAAAGTTCTTATTTAAGGAGTTAAAGGCATTTTTGAGACAAAGTCGGCAAACGGTCTTATTTTGTCAATTTGGGTGTGCCGAATTCAAATCTGCAATATGCCGAGCTCTATCTGACCTCTGTTGACCTCTAGAGGTCATTGAACTTTGGGCCTGTAAACGTCTCAGCTGAACCCAGTTTCTCAGCTTTCTAAGGAATGAAATGTACTAAAATGATTAATGAAGTTAGCAAATGGCCTTGTTTGTTAAATGTTTGGGTGCTGAATTCATTTGTAAAACGACATATGACCTCTGATAACCTCAAGGTCATTAAACTTGGCCTATAGGCCTATGCATTTAACGGCATTTTTAAACTGACTTTACTCCCCCAAAAAGATGAACAGACAAAAAACAAATAGAAAGGAACAAATACAACATTAAATGCCAGTCCATGTACATGTGACTTACTTTTCACAATGAGAATGCCTAGGCGATCACCTTACATAACATTGCATTACATTTAGCGGTTATTGTTTATACAAAGCTACTGAAAAAAGGACAGATTCAGCAGCATACAAAATGTGGGGGCATACAGGGTATACAGGTTAATCAGGGTTAGTATATATAAGAGGTTTTTTTTCTTTGTTTTGTTTTAAACAGGGTAAAGCCTTTACAAAAAACAAACAACAAAGAAAAAAACTCTCATATATACTAACCCTGATTAACCTGTATACCCTGTATGCCCCCACATTTTGTATGCTGCTGAATCTGTCCTTTTTTCAGTAGCTTTGTATAAACAATAACCGCTAAATGTAATGCAATGTTATGTAAGGTGATCGCCTAGGCATTCTCATTGTGAAAAGTAAGTCACATGTACATGGACTGGCATTTAATGTTGTATTTGTTCCTTTCTATTTGTTTTTTGTCTGTTCATCTTTTTGGGGGAGTAAAGTCAGTTTAAAAATGCCGTTAAATGCATAGGCCTATAGGCCAAGTTTAATGACCTTGAGGTTATCAGAGGTCATATGTCGTTTTACAAATGAATTCAGCACCCAAACATTTAACAAACAAGGCCATTTGCTAACTTCATTAATCATTTTAGTACATTTCATTCCTTAGAAAGCTGAGAAACTGGGTTCAGCTGAGACGTTTACAGGCCCAAAGTTCAATGACCTCTAGAGGTCAACAGAGGTCAGATAGAGCTCGGCATATTGCAGATTTGAATTCGGCACACCCAAATTGACAAAATAAGACTGTTTTGCCGACTTTGTCTCAAAAATGCCTTTGGGTGTCCCAATTCTGGATTTTGGTACCAGTCTATTAGCGGAATAAATCCGGAGGAATCTTCATGAAAATCTAAAAATCCGGAACACTTTCATGACTAAATGTAATTTAACTTTGTACACTCCTGTTCGAACAGGTAGGGCTGTGTCGGCCAGGGGATTATGGCTCGGATGTTTCTCACCTGAATCTTCATAAAACCTTCTGCATTCCTCATGGAGGTGGGGGCCCTGGCATGGGTCCAATTGGAGTGTAAGTACACCTTTGGCTTTTCAGAATCGAGTTGTTGTGTTTGCTGCACTGTTCCCACAAAATGTGGGTGTGTACTGCAACAAGACAGCAATCTGAAATATTCAGATCCATGAAGAATTTTTTTTTTCCATGACCCTCAGAGTTTTCAAACCTAATTTAAAGAAGGCAGTATAGGAATTTGGTTCATTAATGGCCCTTTTCCACTACCCTTTTTCAGCTCACTTCAGCTCGCTTCAGCTCACTTCAGCCCGACACGGCTCGCGTTTCGACTACCAAAAAACAGCACGACTCGGCTCGCTTCAGCCCTGCTTAGCCCCTAAAACTCGCACCGTTTTGGAGTGGGGCTGAAGCGAGCCAAAGCGAGCCGAGTGAGGCTGGGGGCGTGAGCAGACACTCCCCTGTGCACTGATTGGTGAGGAGGAGTGTCCTCACATGCCCACACACGCCCCGCGAGCACGCTGGGATCTGTAAACACCGTAAACCCGGAAGAAGAATAATTACTTATTACGAGAATTTCTGAAGCCTTATGCGCCTCGCCTCATCTATACGCTCTTGCCAGTATCTGTTGGCGTTGTCGGTGACAACAAGCCACAGCACCAAGACCAGCAACACTAACGACTCCATGTCCTCCATGTTTATTGTTTACTATCCGGGTCGTGAGACTACCACTTAAAAGCTCACTGATGTCACTGTTTGCGCTGTTTAACGACATCACGTGACGTCCACCCACTTTCGCTAACTCCACCCAATGTGTCCACCCACTTCCAGCCAGCACGGTTCAGCGCGGTTGTAGTCGAAATGCAACTCCAACAGCCCCACTCAGCCCGACTCAGCACGGCACAGCTCAGCCCGACTCAGCCACGTTTGTAGTGGAAAAGCGGCATTAGAACAGACACAGGGTGTCCCATAAACGCATAGTCACGGGGGGGAAACAGCAAAACAAAAGCTTTCATTTACAGAATTTGCTCAGTATGTTTGATTTCATTTGAGTAGAATTATTTGGATTCATTCTTTCTTCCTCAATACATCATGGTCTGTGAAAATATAAAATATACATTAACCCTGTGATGCTGGACTTATGGGACACCCTGTAGATCAGTTAAAAAAAAAAAAAAAGAGCAGATATATTTTTTCAGCTTTTGTTATGATAATGAAAGAATACACTAAATGTCATAAATGAATTATTATTATTATTATTTTTTTGTCCTGTTCACATGTATGCACACAACTAAATTCATGTGTTTGTGCTATAAACTTGATTCTGTTCCAGGAAGAAACATCTCGCCCCGTTCCTACCAAGCCACCCAGTAGTGAACATGCAGTGCAGCAATCCAAGTTCACTAGGCACAATCAGTGCTGCCCCCTGGGGTTCTAGTGCCATCCTGCCCATCTCCTGGGCCTACATAAAGGTAATGTGACTCTGCCAGCCAGGGGAAAAAGCTCTTAGCAGAATCTGATAATACATTAGCATGGCTCAAATAAAAGTAAACTTTTGTAATGTCATGTTTTTATAGATGATGGGTGCTAATGGTCTCAGGCATGCAACAGAGGTGGCTATCCTTAATGCAAATTATATGGCAAAGAGACTAGAAAATCATTACAAGATCCTGTTCAGGGGCTCTAAAGGTGAGAACAGTTTTGATAGCGTCATTATATTTGCTGGTAGTTTAGAGACTTATTTTAGAGATCCCCCCCCCCCTGAAAAACAAACGCTTTCTTTACAGGTTTTGTTGCTCATGAATTTATTTTGGATGTTCGACCGTTTAAAAAGACGGCCAACATCGAGGCAGTGGACATTGCCAAAAGACTACAGGATTACGGTACAGGATTATAAACTTTTTAGAAAGCACTAACGCAGCTTTTCTTCTGTAGTTAATCATGTACAATTATTAATTATTAGCAATGTACTAATTTCCGGAACATTTACTAGGTTTTCATGCTCCTACCATGTCCTGGCCTGTGGCTGGAACACTAATGATTGAACCCACGGAGTCAGAGGACAAAGCTGAGCTGGACCGATTCTGTGACTCTCTGTTAGCCATTCGGCAGGAAATTGCAGACATCGAGTCAGGCAGGATGGATTCTAGAGTTAACCCATTAAAGGTACACAATCACAGTCTAGTTGAGCTAATTGCTGTAAGTATTCTACAATAAATGAACACTGAACAATGAAACGGTTGACCAGGGAAGCTCAACACACTCAATTCATCCAAGTCATGTTGTCCACAGTAGGCATATCAGACGCTCGCTGGCCGTGCTGTGAAAATTGCGCATGCAGACGCTCCTTGAATATTTTCCATCAGTTAAAAAGCTCATCTCTGCTTTCCAAAGAAATTCATCTTGTTAAAATCTGTTCAGTACTTTGGGAGTAACGGCAGGTTGAAGTTGGTACAACAGAGTTCACTCTCTGCTCGCGTGACATTGGGAAACTGCCCAGGCACTCTCTCCTGATCAGTTTCCAACTGGATTACTCGTAAATAACTTTTTATCGGGATGATCTCTCGCTCTCACTGTTTCTGATGAAGTATTCAGCAAAATTTTCTGTCTGCTAGTTTTAATGTTTTGCTTCACGGGAGACTTTGAAGTGAGTTTTCATCGCTTTACCTACTTATTTTTTTTCAAATCGAACTGATTCATGTAAATAAATAACTATATTTCAGAATATAACTGCGGTTGTTTTGATGAAAAATATTGAGATCATTCCGACCACTAAGATCTCATCTCATTATCTCTAGCCGCTTTATCCTGTTCTACAGGGTCGCAGGCAAGCTGGAGCCTATCCCAGCTGACTACGGGCGAAAGGCGGGGTACACCCTGGACAAGTCGCCAGGTCATCACAGGGCTGACACATAGACACAGACAACCATTCGCACTCACATTCACACCTACGGTCAATTTAGAGTCACCAGTTAACCTAACCTGCATGTCTTTGGACTGTGGGGGAAACCGGAGCACCCGGAGGAAACCCACGCGGACACGGGGAGAACATGCAAACTCCGCACAGAAAGGCCCTCGCCGGCCACGGGGCTCGAACCCGGACCTTCTTGCTGTGAGGCGACAGCGCTAACCACTACATCACTGTGCCGTCTGGTCGGAATGATATTTGGAAAAAAACCAGAAGTCAGAAGCGCGAGTGTCCATTTCAGTTCAATTAATTGGGATTGTTTGTTTTAAGTTAGTCTTGAAAGCTGTGAATATTAATCAAAATAAGAATCATTTATATTCTTTCATACAAACACTAGTAGGCCCTACTGAGAAATACAAAGGCCTACAGAGCACAAAGAGGGGATTAGAAATACTTTTGTATTTTGATAGAGAATGGTAAACGTGAACGACATTCAATGCTTATTTATGCACATTTTATAATTGATTTTCTTTGTGATGCATAAATGAGAGTTAAGATCAGGTTTATATTGCACAAATAAAGGCATTTGGTGAAACTTGGAAGAAGCAAGTGTACCAATATAACATTTTTGCCTAATTAGCATTACAGATTATGCAAATTAGTATTCAGTATACAACCATCTATGCACCTGCCAATTTCCATGTAAATATCTTGGAAAAATTAAAAAAGGTATTAAGAGACATTTGATCTCATTGGTTAATGAGGCCCATTTTGGACCATGTGATCCTCATACAGAATATTACAGCAGTTTTCTAAAAAGCTTTTTTTTTTTTTTCAGTCTTTGATTTGTAATATCTCAAGAACGGATAAACATACTTTTTACAGAATTAAAATATGTTCTGCATTCAATTCTGAATTCAATGAGGGCAGTTTCAAGCAATTTGGATTGAAAATTAATTTTCACCTGATCTGCTCACCCACAGATGGCACCTCATTCTCTGGGATGCATTGCCTCCAACACATGGGACAGACCCTATTCTCGGGAGTCTGCTGCTTTCCCTATGGTATGCATATTATGCCTTTTGAATAGTCGACAAAACATTTACATACGTTACAAATGGAACCAACATTGTCTTTGTCCTGTTGCAGCCTTTCGTGAGACCTGAAACAAAGTTTTGGCCTGCAATTTCAAGGATTGATGACATCTATGGTGACCAGCATCTCGTGTGCACCTGCCCCCCCATGGACGTCTATGAATCTCCGTACGAGGAGCGCGCATCTTCGTGACCACCTCCTCACAAACATTCTTCACTCACCTTCCTTCATCACATATGATATTGATCTCTCTTTTTTAATTCTGTGCCTTGTTTTTTGTTCTGCATCTTCTATACTGCTCTCTTTAAGACTACTAAAACTACTTACTGGAATTGATTTAGTGATCAGCTTGCATAGGATTGTTATATATTTTATTCCTTGTATAAAAAAAAAAATCTTTAAATGGTGTAAGGATTTTGTGTATGTAGATGCAACTTGTCTCTTAATGTCTACTGGTACATGGATTTTTTTTTTTTTAAGGAAGTATTATAACGGTTTAATAAATGTTTTAAAATGAATAATGAAATATTCTTATTTACATATAAACAGGTTTTTTTTTTTAATCTAGGAAGGAAAATTGATTGTTTCATACTGACTTTCCATTCTCTTCCATAAATTGCCAAGAACTATGCCTAAGAATAACAGAAGTCCTAAATTACGATTCGAGGCGAATTTCTTCCAGCAATCCTCAGGCTTGTTGATGTCCAAAGAATAAATCTGCAAGTTTAGAGGGAAGAGAAAATATTAATCTTTTTAGGACAAATTAATCCTGTTTTTTTTTTTTTTTTTTTAAATTTCGTAAATTTAAAATAAATCTCGAACCACACCAACCTGTCGTGCTAGATGAAGAGCAACAGCAGACACAGCAACGTAGTACGGGACTGTCTGGTCTGCATTAGCGCCTGCCAGTATTAACCCAGACAGCATGGCCACAGCGAAGGCACTCAGCCAGGGCTTGGTGTTTTCCAGGAACCTCAGCGCTGTGGACTTCACGCCCAACTTAACATCATCCTCTTTGTCCTGTTCAGTAGAGAACGTTCAAGTTCAGAAATCCTGAATTCATTCTGCACAAACCAGATACCATGCTACACAGCTTTATAATACAATAAACCAGAAAGTACCTGATGGGCATAAATGGTGTCATATATCAGCGTCCACGTCACACCAGAGAAATACAGAGGCAGACACACTGACCAGTCACATGATCCCAACACGGCTGACCAGCCAAGCAAAGCTCCCCAGTTAAAGGTAAAACCTACCGAGGAAAGTAACTTTTAGGCCTTTGCACTAATATAATTCACATAGTAAAGGAAAAGTCCACCCTGAAACACATTAAATGATGTTTAGATTGAAATGTTCGTCATGTGATTAGTGGCTGGGGCTGTATTTTAATTCTTCCTGTGAAAAGTTAGCGGTTGTGTGCTGGACTGACATCACGGGGGGACAGTGTTTGCACACTTAGTGATGTTTCATAAGAGAACCAATATCAGACATTAGGCATAACGATCAGGTTTAGCTGTTAGCTTCTAATCAAACAGCAAAAGCTTCTTTCCAGTGACGTTCAAGGTCCCTGAGAAATCCAACTCTGAGACAGCAAACGCTGGACTCAATGTTCCAGAATGTAATGCAGCAAAGACTTGGCTTGGCGAATCAGTGATCTTCAAGATGGCAAGCGTAATGGCATTGACTGTAGTACTAGTGTGCAAGACGAAGCTTTAGAAGCTGATTTGTTTGAGGCGGAGTGGACACATTAGGTGGTGAGATAACTGGACACTAAAGTGGAGTAAAGGACTAAAGTGCTGCTGCATCGCTCTATTTAAGCAGAACTGAAACAATGGTTAAATCCCGCTAGCGCCAATATCAGCACATGGTCAAATGGCATTGTGCATAATGTCGTGAAAATAGACCACAATGTTGAAGTTAAAAAAAAATAAATAACATTAACTCAGATTCTGACACTGAATATTTTCAGGTTGTGTAATAAATATTATAAAGATTAAAATGCAAGTCACTCAGGGTGGATTTTTCCTTTAACTTGGTATATGCTGAAGTATGAGCTTTGTAGAAGGTACCCAAGACGAGCTGAGGCCAGTATGTTATTCTCTTCATTAAAGGATAGGTGACGACTAGCGATAACGAGGCGGCACCGAGGGCTATGCTGAAACAGAGAAAGTGAAACGTTATACAGTGTTTGCGCTGTACTGACATCATCGACTGAGTAAATGATGCATGACACTAAAGTAAAACTAAAGTGAAAATGTTACCAGACTGATGCTTTACAAAACACACACAGTACATGAGTAAGCCATTAGAGTTGGCTGTTAAGACCAAAAACCCGTCAAATTAAAATAATAGCTAAGTACGATAGAAGATAAGATAAGTGAAGTACCTGTAATAGTTGAGACATAAGAGGACTCCCAGTGCTAAGCTCAACTGGCCTCCCAGGAAGACCAGTGCTTGGAACTGGGAGATCTGTCCTGCAGCTATGGGGCGCCTGGCCGTCCGGGACACCTGAAGAACACAAAGTAGTACAAGATTCAATCTTGCACAGCATCGGATGACTTGCAATCGATATTCATACTCAAGCCATGATTTAATATTATGAAAAGTGAGCCCCATGTGAAGGAACTACAGAGGTTACACAAGCTTTTCTCTATTCAAAGTAAAAAGTAAAGCTAACAGTGTCCGAAAACACATTGTTGAACCAGTGACAGAAACAAGAAGGGAATTTTAAAAAAAAATTACAGCAGCTTGAAAGGCCTTGATGCTGCTTCTGTGAAGTAATAAGATGACAATGCTAGGGCATGTACCGTACAACCCCAATTCCAAAAAAACTGGCATGCTGTGTAAACTGTAAAGAAAAACAGAATGCAATAATTTGCAAATCATGGAAACCCTATATTTCATTAAAAATAGTAAAAAGATAACATAGCAAATGTTGAAGCTGAGAAATATTGTTTTTTGAAAAATACATGCTCATTTTGAATTTGATGTCAGCAACACGCTTTAAAAAAGTTGGGACAGGGGCTTGTTTACCACTGTGTTTCATCACCTCTACTTTTAACAACACTCTGTAAATGTTTGGGAACTGAGGAGACCAATTGCTGTAGTTTTGAAAGAAAAATGTTGTCCCATTCTTGCCTGATATACAATTTCAGTTACTCAACAGTTCGGGGTCTCCTTTGTTGTATTTTGCACTTCATAATGCGCCAAATGTTTTAAATGGGAGGCAGGTCTGGACTGCAGGCAGGCCAGTTTAGCACCCTGACTCTTTTACTATAGAGCCATGCAGTTTTAATAAGTGTAGAAAGCGGTTTGGCATTGTCTTGCTGAAAGAAGGAAGGCCTTCCCTGAAAAAGATTTTGTTTGGATGGCAGCATATTATTCTGAAACATGTCGATATCATTCAGCATTAATGATGCCTTCCCAGATGTACAAGCTACCCATGTCATGTGCACTAATGCCCCCTCATACCATCACAGATGCTGGCTTTTGAACTGTGTACTGATAACAAGCCGGATGGTCCCTCTCCTCTTTAGCCTGGAGGACGTGGTGTCCATGATTTCTAAATAGAATTTCTACTTTTGATTCATCAGACCTCAGGACAATTTTCCACTTCACCTCAGTCCATCGTAAAAGAGCTCGGGTCAAGAGAAGGTGGTGGTGTTTCTGGATATTGTTTATATCTGTTTTTAACTTGCATTTGTGGTTGCAGTAATAAACTGTTTTCACAGACGATGGTTTCCTCAAGCATTCCTGACCCCATGCAGTGATTTCCAATGCAGACATGTGTCTGCTTTTAATGCAGTGTCTCCTGAGGGCCTGAAGATCACAGGCATCCAATGTCAGTTTTCAGCCTTGTCTCTTGTCTACACAGATTTCTCCAGATTCTCTGAATCTTTTCATGATATTACGTACCGTAGATGATATGATCCCCAAATTCTTTGCAGTTTTACACTGAGGAACATTATTCTTAAATTGTTGCGCTGTTTGCCCATGCAGTTTTTCACTGAGTGGTGAACCCTGCCCCGTCTTTACTTCTGAGAGATTCAGCCCCTCTGGGATGCTCTTCCCCAATCATGTTACTGACCTGTTGCCAATTAACCAAATTATTATTATTTTTTAATCATTACACAACTTTTTCAGTCTTTTGTTGCCCCGTCCCAACTTTTTTAAAATGTGTCAAAATGAGCATATATTTTTCAAAAAATAATGAAATTTCTCAGTTTCAACATTTGATATGTTGTCTTTGTACTATTTTCAATGAAATATAGAGTTTCCATGATTTGTAAATCGTCATATTATGTATTTATTTATGTTTTACACCGTGTCCCAACTTTTTTGGAATTGGGGTTGTAGTCAGAACAGGTTTAAGACGTAATTAAAGAGAATATTAAGAGTATGAAACTATTGGGAAGATTTAAAAAAAAATGCTGACAAGGAAGACGTGAATATAGAAAGAACTGGTTTTGATCTGACATGTAAACTTTATTAAAGACAATTTAAGACAATTCATAATTCAATTCTGTTATGATTTCAAATCCCAGAAAGAGATTATAAAAAGATCCTTGATGCAGCTTGACTTTGGGATTCTACAGCCTGCATTTTGTTGTGAGCACATGCTGCTTTTAATATTCATTATGCTTAATGTCTTCCTGCTTCCGCCACTGTTGACTTAAAAAAAAAATCTGCATCTATCTGAGCAAATCTAGGGATGATGTTTGGTGTATTAATCCAGCATCTTTTTCTACAATCACAATAATTTTCCCATCCCAAGTAATACTGCCATAGGCCTTTAACTCCCAGGTAATGCATCTAATCTCACAACACAATGCAGCTCAGCAGATATATACTAAAACGCAAAGGAAACAAGCATTCCTGATTGAATAATGTTACAGCGAAACCTCATGTTACGACCACTTCAAAATTACGACCACCTCAAAATTATGAACAGTTTTTCACGGTCCCGATTGCTTGCTTACATATTTCGTTGGTCGCGGCCTTCAATAATGCGACCACCTCAATATTGCGTATTACGACCATTAATTTCGGTCCCACCCGTCGAAAATCAATGTAATTAAACCTCGAAAATACAGGCGCCCCCGTCGTGTCAAAACACGGGGTACAAGAGCTTTCACGACATCCAGTTTGCGTCATGTCGCAAAATTTTTTTTATGCCATGCCGCAAAATTAAGATCGACTTGTACGACAATGAGTAGAAAACATAATGAGTTGTCTTTGAAAGAAAAAATTGATCTGATTAACGAAAGTGCGGGTAAAAGTCAGCGTCAGCTAGCAGAAAAGTTTGGAATTGGCAAAATGCAGGTAATCTATGCAACGAGGTGTGAAGTGAGCTTTAGTAGATCGATTTAAATAGAAAAAGTTCAAGTTGTTAAAAGTGTCATAAGGCCACACCAATTTAATTAGTTGGTTCTCGGATTTTTTCAGGAAAAATATGAAGCGAGCAGGCGAAATAAAAATAAAATTAAAAAAAAAAAATGCTCTGATGGTAAAATTAGCGGTGGAAATAGACCAAATAATACAGGCAAACCAGTAAACAGAATTTCAACATACCTGTCAAAGATTTTACGCTTCTGTTCGCTGAATATCCTAACAATCACAAACACAGGCTTTGTAGGATTCCCCTCCACAGGCATGCTTCTTCCACAAGTCTTTATCGAAAGTGAAAGGGGCGATTTGATTGGTTTTCGGTGTCACGTGACCTCACATCACGTGACCTTTTCTGTTGGCAGGAGTTTGATTTCGATTTTATTTTTTTTCATTTTGTATTTTTTTCAAGCGGCGATTCCGAGAACCAACTAATTAAATTGGCGTGGCCTAATTATGAAAGAGTATTCAGAACGAGATTTCAATTTCTTGTTTCAATGACTTGTGTAAGTTTGCTGTATGGTTTACATTTAAAAATGGTATGGTTTTAATTATGATTAATTCTATTACAAGTTTATTAAAAGTTTAAATGAAAACTTAAAGTTATATTGTTTTTTACATGTTGTATTACATGTACATTTGTACTTGCTAGACACACAAACCACACACATGCTAAATTTAAGCAAAAGTATAGCTTGTTGATTTAATCATTTATCAATGAAATACAATAAACTAGTTCATAAATTTATTACATGTAATACAACAGTATTAAGAACATCATGCATGCACGTTGCTATGCAACAGCTCAGCAACTGTCAGTATATCTTGCCAACTCAACATTAAGACCACCTCAATATTAAGACCACTTCGACCTGGTCCCAATTAGCCTCATAAACTAGACCCAACCGCCTAGCGGCCAAAAATATTTTTTGCCTAGCGAGTGGGTCTAGCCTCACACCATATAAACAAAAACACCCCGGGCATCAAATCGTGCCCGCCAATCACAACACAAGGTTTTTGTTTGGATTCTTTGGGCGGGTTTTTGCAGGAGTGACGACAGAGCTGCGCAACGCTGGAGAAAGCACAGCAGGAAAGATGGCTACGGGCTAGTGAACAGCGCGCGTTTGACTCTGCTTTGGAATCAGTTTTAGAAGAATTAGACTTGGAGTTTTCATTGAAACATGAGCAGGAAGAGGCTCTCCGCTCATTCCTTTTCAAGAAGGACGTTTTCCCTGTTTTGCCGACCGGCTATGGCAAAAGTCTGATCTACCAGCTGGCTCCGCTCGTAGCCAAAAGGATGGGGCTAGTTTGTGCAGTACGAAGAATTAATAAACAGCTTTGAAACATTACTTTTTGATTGTTTCTTATTTTCCCGTTATTTTAAATTGAAGGGAAATTATTTCACCAAACACCACTAAATAAAAACTCTCAAAAACAGTTTAAGCAAACCCTTGAAAAACACTTGGAAAAAAATGTGTATGTGGTACAGACTCCAAACTTGTGGTCATTATCTCCAAACTTCTTAATATCTAGAACCTGTTTATTAATTAATACGCATTTTGAAAAATTATTTATTTCAAGGCCTCCCCCACTGCTTTCTGTCGCTCTGACTACGTCACAGTCACTGTTGCGCTGATTGGTCAGAGCGTTGGCCTATACGCACAGAGACAGTTTGAAAGACAGCGGTTTGTTCCTCCCACCCCCTTCGGAAATGTCTACGGATCGAGGCCAGACTAAATATTCACATTTAGTCTGGCTTGCCAGGCTAGGTCCCAATGGTGGTCTTAATATCGAGGTTTCACTGTATTTTTAAACATGGAAAATTCGACAAGAAATTATTTTGAATGAGAGCCGGAGGTCCAGAGGAGCAGATCGAACAGCCTGTTTCTCAACAAAAATGTGCCTCAGTTTATACTGTGACAATGTCCACGCAAACCATAAAAAAAAATCATAATCCTTCAACAAAGAATAGAGCACAATAGTAATGTTATGAATGGAAGCAAAAATACAGAATTACAGTATTAGGAATTTAAACCAGAACGTCAAGGACGTAGTAGCTCATCTGGCCTGCCATCAAAACAACCATGACGATCAAACAGAAGTGAAATGTGACGATGTGAGAGAGGACCAACCTCCACGACAAATTGCTTACAACAGGAAAATCAACAAAAGACTAAATTTTGTTCCCCAAGGAAAGATCGACCCAAAACATCAGTCAGAACTGAATTCACATGATAAATGAGAGAGGAAATACAATTCTAGTCAGAAGAAAGTTTAAAGTGCCATTCCACCATTGGATGTATTTTTTTGGCATAAAATACAATACATTTTATGACAACATGACTAGACAGAGAAATCTTTTAGCTTCAAAATGATATATCAAACATAATTTTTTGACAACGACAAGTATATTAATTTTGCGACCAAAGTCACCTACCCTTTTAATTTCCGCGCGGTAGTGAAACGTGATGTCATCAGCAGGTTCCCCTTCTTGTGTACCACGTCACGTGTGACGTGGCACAGATTATCAGCAATGGCGGATAGAACGCGATTTCCACTTGTCGATTGCTGTGCCAATATTCACCATCGACCGTCTCTTTTAGGCATCACTTGCTATTTTCCTTCGCTTCTTTTCCGAAGCTGACAATCGCGTTCCATCCGCCATTGCTGATAATCTGTGCCACGTCACACGTGACGTGGTACACAAGAAGGGGAACCTGCCGATGACCTCACGTTTCACTACCGCGCGGAAATTAAAAGGGTAGGTGACTTTGGTCGCAAAATTTATATACTTGTTGTTGTCAAAAAATTATGTTTGATATATCATTTTGAAGCTAAAAGATTTCTCTGTCTAGTCATCTCATCTCATCTCATTATCTCTAGCCGCTTTATCCTTCTACAGGGTCGCAGGCAAGCTGGAGCCTATCCCAGCTGACTGGGTGAAAGGCGGGGTACACCCTGGACAAGTCGCCAGGTCATCACAGGGCTGACACATAGACACAGACAACCATTCACACTCACATTCACACCTACGCTCAATTTAGAGTCACCAGTTAACCTAACCTGCATGTCTTTGGACTGTGGGGGGAAACCGGAGCACCCGGAGGAAACCCATGCGGACACGGGGAGAACATGCAAACTCCGCACAGAAAGGCCCTCGCCGGCCACGGGGCTCGAACCCGGACCTTCTTGCTGTGAGGCGACAGCGCTAACCACTACACCACCGTGCCGCCCCCTGTCTAGTCA
The DNA here is from genome assembly GCF_027579695.1 of Neoarius graeffei. Classification (NCBI taxonomy): domain Eukaryota; kingdom Metazoa; phylum Chordata; class Actinopteri; order Siluriformes; family Ariidae; genus Neoarius; species Neoarius graeffei. The sequence continues at coordinate 32,884,540 of NC_083592.1, forward strand.
TGTTGTCATAAAATATATTGTATTTTATGCCAAAGAATACATCCAATGGTGGAATGGCACTTTAAATTGAGCTAATGACTAATTTGTTAGCCAAAAATAAACAACACAATGACCAGGTGTTGTGCAGAAGGTCAAGTTCTTTCGAATAAAACAATCAGAACTGAAATCCATTCAAAACTGAGGGACGAGACACGATTTAACTGAAAATAAACAAAGTTGTAAACAAATTATTTACAACAAGAAAATCAACAAACAAATGACCAAGTTTTGTTCCTTGAGAGAAGATCGATCCAAAACGTCGATCAGAACTGGAATCGGGTGAGAACTGAGAGAGGAGATACAGTTCTAGTGAGAGGCCTGGAAAATTCGTTCGTTTGGCCTAATTACTTACTCGTTAGCAAAAAATTTGACAAAACAACGACCAAGTTTTGTGCGGAGTGATGAGTTCTTTCAAACAAAACAATCGGAACGGAAATCCGTGGAGAACTGATAGAGGAGGTACGATTTAACTGAATTGTGGATGACGGACGCCACGTCCTGGCAACAGATCATCGGTCTTATGGCTAGATGAGCTAAATAGAGCATTTCAATCACAGAGTGTACTGTAAAGCCATGCTCGTTTCATTGCTACAGCTCATCTGCGTTGATCAATCCAATTTCATCTTTTATATTTCAGTAATGGACATAAAACATCTCATCTCATTATCTCTAGCCGCTTTATCCTGTTCTACAGGGTCGCAGGCAAGCTGGAGCCTATCCCAGCTGACTACGGGCGAAAGGCGGGGTACACCCTGGACAAGTCGCCAGGTCATCACAGGGCCGACACATAGACTAAGACCCCGTCCACATGTAGCCGGGTATCTGCTAAATCGAAGATATTTTTTTACGTTTTGGCCTGTCATCCACATGAAAACACATCAAAAACGAATATTTAAAAAAACTCCGGGCAAAGTGAAGATTTTTGAAAACTCTGTGTATGCCTTTTCGTGTAGACAGAGATAACCGGAGTTTTGCGTTTTAGAACGTCACAATCTGCGCCAAAAAAATAACAACAAATCTGCCCTGACGTCAAACGTGCGACCTTTGTTTACTGCAGAAGCCAGATTAAGCATGGACAAAGAGTAATGGATCGGAGTAGTGCCTTGAAAGCGTTAATTATTGTGCAGGTGCTATTCTGATGTGATTAGGGGGTAGGATTTGGGGAAATAATGCCATCTACAGGTTTGGAATGCTTATGAATGTGATTGAAAACACAGATGTTCGGTTATGTGAGGAAGGGATTTTTTTTGAAGACGAGGTGGTGTGGATAAAACATTTTTATAAACAGAGGGGGGGGAAATGTTCGGTTTTAAAAATACCTGGCTATGTGTGTACATGGCCACAGACAACCATTCACACTCACATCTACGGTCAATTTAGAGTCACCAGTTAACCTAACCTGCATGTCTTTGGACTGTGGGGGAAACCGGAGCACCCGGAGGAAACCCACGCGGACACGGGGAGAACATGCAAACTCCACACAGAAAGGCCCTCGCCGGCCCCGGGGCTCGAACCCGGACCTTCTTGCTGTGAGGCGACAGCGCTAACCACTACACCACCGTGCCGCCGGACATAAAACATTCTACAGTAAACTCCAGAATGAGAAGAATCAGTGCTGCTATGTTGGCATGTGGATTTGTTAAAAGTACGAACTACAGGGGTGCCATTAATTGTGACGTGTTCTTTTTTTAATTAAAAAGGATACATTTTCTTATAATAAATGCACTTCAATTAAAGGTTAGATTTCTCTCATATTTTCAGTGAGAGATAAAACTAACTGACCACAAAGACAACTTATTAAACAAACATTTTACAAGGGTGCCAATAGTTCCAGAGCTTACTATATATAGTGCATATTTTATTTATGGGAACACTGAACATATTTCCTTCCATATACCGCATATATTTATGTCCTTCATGTACATTTGATTTGCTTATTTATAAGCAAATTTTTATAGTCGACTTGTACAGTAAAGGTATTCTGTTCTTTTTATTTTTTCTGATCTGCACCATGTCGATACACTCCCCGGTTGGGGGAGTCGCACATTAATATTTCGTTGGACGGCCTTTTGCTTTGCCTAAGACACACAATGGCTGCAGCATTGTTTCAACAATCGGATGCAACATCACAACATTTATTTTCATCCAAAGTTGCAGTAATTTTTCACGGAGATCTTGTATTGACGTCAGGAGAGTCAAATCCCTCTGTACAGTCTTCTCCAGCACATCCCAAAGACTTTCAGCGGGGTTAAGGTTAGGAGTCCGTGGTGGCCGATTCACGTGTGAAAATGATTCCTCATGCTCCCTGAGCCACTCTTTTACAACCTGAGCCCTAATTTGATGCCCATGCCATCAGAGAAGAAAAAAAAAATCCACTGATGTGATAACCTGGTCATTCAGTACACTCAGCTGACTTCATTTTATTGCCACATAATATTGCTGAGCCTCGACCTGACCAACTGAAGCAACCCCAGATCATAACACTGCCTCCAGAGGCTTGCCCAATGGCCGCTATGCATGATCTCTTCATGTACTTCCATTCTTACCCTGACACGCCCATCACTCAGGAACAGGGTAAATCTGGACTCGTCAGACCACATGACCTTTTTCTGTTGCTCCAGATTCTAATCTTTATGCTCCCTAGCAAACTGAAGCCTTCTCTTCTGAGTATCCTCACTAACAAGTGGTTTTCTTATGGCCACACAGCTGTTTAGTCCCAATCCTGCGAGTTCTTGTCACATTGTGCATGCGTAAATGCTCTTACTTTCATTATTAAACAATCATGAGTTCTACTGTCAATTTTTTTTTTTTTTTACTATTTGACTTCAAGTGTGGGCGGCACGGTGGTGTAGTGGTTAGCGCTGTCGCCTCACAGCAAGAAGGTCCGGGTTCGAGCCCCGTGGCCGGCGAGGGTCTTTCTGTGTGGAGTTTGCATGTTCTGCCCGTGTCCGCGTGGGTTTCCTCCGGGTGCTCCGGTTTCCCCCACAGTCCAAAGACATGCAGGTTAGGTTAACTGGTGACTCTAAATTGAGCGTAGGTGTGAATGTGAGTGTGAATGGTTGTCTGTGTCTATGTGTCAGCCCTGTGATGACCTGGCGACTTGTCCAGGGTGTACCCCGCCTTTCGCCCGTAGTCAGCTGGGATAGGCTCCAGCTTGCCTGCGACCCTGTAGAACAGGATAAAGCGGCTACAGATAATGAGATGAGATCTGTTTAAAACATGCAACTAGGCTGAATTAAACATTCCAGTTGCACATGCAAGGAATACCTTCTTGTCAAAGTCTCTGTCCCACATGTCGTTAATGGTGCAGCCCGCTCCTCTCATCAGCATAGCTCCAGCCCCAAACAGTGCAAGCATGTGTAGGTCAGGCAGACAGCCCGGGTCTGCTGCCAGCCCGATGCTCCATGTACACGGCAGATACAACAGCCACGTCCCTGCCAACACAAATCCCAAAAAACAGTCACTGACACATGGATAATATTGCCAAGGTGATATGACGTGATGTCCTGTGATGTATCTGGACTGTCTTGACATCAGCATAATCAAACAAGTATGTGCTTGACAGAAGCTCACCAATCGGTTTGTCCAATCTCATTAAGCGGAGGTACGGCTGAACAGACACTGGAGCTGCACTTACTATTCCTGCAGGACTCAGGCTGAAAGATCTCATGTTGTTAAGACCATAGTAAGGAATATCTGACAAACCCCTTCTCTGTTTCTGAAAGTCTGTCTTGATAAAACAGGATCCTGATGCAAGCGAAACTGTACTGCAAGCTCTCTTGTCCTTCTGGATAATTGTAAAGCAGGTGAGACAAGTCTGTGCTGGAAGTCTCCGTAATGGATGTGAACTAAGCAGTGTCAGTATCTTGGTGCACATCATCTTGACTGCTGTGACAATGAGAGCAGCAAAAACGCAGTGGACGCCTGAAAGAAACGAAACAACAAAAAATTGGAGAATTTCTTCATTCAAATGTGTTTTAGTCCGTTTATTATTTTGTGGCTTAGTGTGTTTCTTTTTACATAACTGTGAAGTGACCTTTGGTCTGAGAAACCTGTATAAATTAAACATACACTACTGTTCAAAAGTTTGGGGTCACCCAGACGATTTTGTGTTTTCCATGAAAAGTCACGCTTTTATTTACCACCATAAGTTGTAAAATGAATAGAAAATATAGTCAAGACATTTTTCTGGCCATTTTGAGCATTTAATCGACCCCACAAATGTGATGCTCCAGAAACTCAATCTGCTCAAAGGAAGGTCAGTTTTATAGCTTCTCTAAAGAGCTAAACTGTTTTCAGCTGTGCTAACATGATTGTACAAGGGTTTTCTAATCATCCATTAGCCTTCTGAGGCAATGAGCAAACACATTGTACCATTAGAACACTGGAGTGAGAGTTGCTGGAAATGGGCCTCTATACACCTATGGAGATATTGCACCAAAAACCACACATTTGCAGCTAGAATAGTCATTTACCACATTAGTAGGGATGCACCGAAATGAAAATTTGTGGCCGAAACCGAATAACAATTAAAATGCTTGGCCGAATACCGAAACTGAAACCGAATATCAAATGTGGTTAAGTTTTACATTTTTTAAATATTGCATAATAGCCGAAAATAACTGTAGACATGTTTTTTCAAAGAAAGTAAATGTTTATTTAATAGTCTTCAAATGTTCCCATAGAACTGCCAGTAGGTATAGTTGTTCATTTGATTTTTAATTTCCTTTTTTCCCATTTTCATTAGACAAGGCATTCAAACAAAAAACTCCAAAACAACACAATCCAAATCAAGTGTATAATTAACTCAGCCTGTATGAATCATGTACTCAACATATTACTCTCTGTTCTGCCCTGGGGTATGACGGTAGACAAATATAGACCAAACATTAACCACTGCACCTGTGTATCAAGCCCCAAATAAAATGTATAAAAAAACTATTTGAACTTAGGTGGACCTCTTCTGTAAGCATTCCAACAACAACAAAAAAATGCATCAACGTGCAAAATCGCAAATGAATTATGGAGTGTCCTTCTGGCATAGAGTGTACTTAGCCTACTCCTTCAGGAACAGTGGCAGGTTCTTCTTTATGAACAGTAACTTCTCTGCTTTGTCACATGTCAGTCTGTTCCTCCTCTCATCAAGAACATTGGATGCAGCACTAAACAGCCTCTCGCTATCTGTGCTTGTGCATGGAGCAGCCAAGTACCTTGGATGGGAATAACATTGTAGGTTCAGTTCTTTATTATCAAGCAATAAAAAAAGACATACAGAGAATAAACCATTCCATTATTGTTTTAAAATATTGTGCTTCATTTTTGTGCACTGTCGTTGTTGTATTCCAATATTGTTTTATATTACATTCATTAAATTAAACCTTTTGTTTTGTAAAACCTATTGACTTCTTACCTGCGTGCCATCCGTGCCAACTCAGGAAAGCGCCCTCGATTGGTCCTCCAATATGTTAGAGGATCATCATTCCTGGGAATCAGGACTTCTGACAGGTAACAGTCCAGCTGCTGAGCAGTGGCACTCGGCTGCCTGAGATCTGGGTCGCTTTCCTGGATGATTTCCTCGAACATGTCCGAGAGTGAGGGCGCACGCACTGACTCTGTAGTGCAGATTCTTTTTGTTTGAGTACCCTCGGCCCCTTCTCTGTGCTTCACTTCGCCGTCTCCAAGCGGGTTAAACAAGTCCAATTCAGCCTGGACCATTTCCCTTACTCTCCGTTTTTTCTCAACATCAATGTAGTAATCCTTATATCGTGGGTCAAGCACAGTTGCGATGCAAAACAGGGGTTCCGTGTCTGCCTGACAAAAACGTCTGTTGACAGCCTCTAACAGTGCACTTTTTGTTGTTTTGACTCCGTGGTCCGTTTCACTTTCTTTCTTGAGAAGACGCGTGAGTGCTGCAAGCAACGGGATAACATCTGCAGCAGATGCTTTAGATGAACTTATTTCCTTTGTCAACTGCTCAAACGGGGCGAGAAGAGAAAGTGTGTTCTCAATTAATAACCACTGGTAGGAGGTGAATGTCGCGGGCAGATCATTATCGGCAGCGTAGGCAGCCAGGACTTGTTTTTGTGACAAAAGGCTCTGGAGCATATAGTAGGTACTGTTCCACCTAGTACTTACATCCTGCTGGAAACGTTTTGGAGGCATTCCGAATTGTTCTTGAAGGGCCTGGAGGCGAGAATAAGCAAGCAGGGAATGCTTAAAGTGGCCTACAATTTTCCTCCCTGTTGATGATATATCCACAATGCTGCGCTGGCTCAACACACCTTCATTCACAGCAATCTGCAGAGTGTGAGCCATGCACCGTATCCCTTTCAGGCCATTATCTTCCATAGCTTTCACCATATTCCGAGCGTTGTCGCTGACCACAGCATGCACTCTGGCCCGGTCTATCTGCCAAGACTCAAACATTCTGTTGAACGCATCGGAGATGGCTCCTGCTGTATGCGATCCTTTAAATTCCTGTGACTGAAGTACGACCTGCCGAAGTTTGAAGTTCTCGTCGACCCACTGCGCTGTTAAGCTCAGCATGCTGGTTGGGCTGACATCGGAGGTCCATATGTCTGTCGTGAAGCTCAGGTAAGCATTGCTATCTTTGGCCAAGAGCTCGTGCACGCGAGTCGCAATGCTATGGTACAGCTCTGGTAGGCACACGTCCGCGAAATAACGCCTGCTCGGTAAGGTGTAACGGGGCTCAATGTACGCCATGAGTCTTCGAAATCCAGTGTCCTCCACAACACTGAATGGTTGGTCGTCTAAAGCCATGTATTCCATTATTTTTTTAGTAATCCCTATTGCTTTGGGACTCTCAGAGGCGAATTTTTTTGTCTTTTCAAAGACGTCGGCCACAGATGGTGCGCTGCTAGCCTTTCTCTTAGCTGCAGCAGCAGCTGACTCTCTCGCGTATTCATCATGTTTTGCTGGATGGTTGGTTTTTAAATGGCTAATTAAACCTGAAGTGCTAAACGTCTTAGCATTAATACCCCCTCTAGACACTTTCGCGTCACATTCATTGCAAACTGCAACCCTATTCTCGCTCTCAGATACTTTAAAATATTTCCACACCGCCGACATTTTCAAGAAGGCGCCATTTCAATGTTGCCAGGTCTGACAAGATGAATAAACAACTGGCACCACGAAAACACGACAAAAAGCTAATGGGAAATGGGTCTCACAAAGGGAGAGGACGTTTGTGTTTTATTTTATTAGCATGTATCATTTTTATACCACTAAGTTAGTGAGAGAACGTGAGAAAGAAAAAGTTAACATTCAGAAACGTTTCAATCAAACATTCGCGACTTCAGTGCTGGCAACCCTGGCCAGATCATCGCATTGTGTTGTTTCATTGCGTCTTTGCGCCACACGTGACTTTTCGGCCTCACTTCTAACTCAGTCCACCGAAAACCGAAAGTGGATTTTTTTCCATTTTCGGCCGAAAATTTTCGGTGGCCGAAAATTCGGTGCATCCTTACACATTAGCAATGTATAGAGTGGATTTCTGATTAGTTTAAAGTGATCTTCATTGAAAAGAACAGTGCTTTTCTTTCAAAAATAAGGACATTTCAAAGTGACCCCAAACTTTTGAACGGCAGTGTATTATTACTATTACAACCCTGATTCCAAAAAAGTTGGGACAAAGTACAAATTGTAAATAAAAACAGAATGCAATAATTTACAAATCTCAAAAACTGATATTGTATTCACAATAGAACATAGACAACATATCAAATGTCGAAAGTGAGACATTTTGAAATTCCTGCCAAATATTGGCTTATTTGAAATTTCATGATAGGAACACATCTCAAAAAAGTTGGGACAGGGGCAATAAGAGGCCGGAAAAGTTAAAGGTACAAAAAAGGAACAGCTGGAGGACCAAATTGCAACTCACTAGGCCAATTGGCAATAGGTCATTAACATGACTGGGTATAAAAAGAGCATCTTGGAGTAGCAGCGGCTCTCAGAAGTAAAGATGGGAAGAGGATCACCAATCCCCCTAATTCTGCGCCGACAAATAGCGGAGCAATATCAGAAAGGAGTTCGACAGTGTAAAATTGCAAAGAGTTTGAACATATCATCATCTACAGTGCATAATATCATCAAAAGATTCAGAGAATCTGGAAGAATCTCTGTGCGTAAGGGTCAAGGCTGGAAAACCATACTGGGTGCCCGTGATCTTCGGGCCCTTAGACGGCACTGCATCACATACAGGCATGCTTCTGTATTGGAAATCACAAAATGGGCTCAGGAATATTTCCAGAGAACATTATCTGTGAACACAATTCACCGTGCCATCCGCCGTTGCCAGCTAAAACTCTATAGTTCAAAGAAGCAGCCGTATCTAAACATGATCCAGAAGCGCAGACGTCTTCTCTGGGCCAAGGCTCATTTAAAATGGACTGTGGCAAAGTGGAAAACTGTTCTGTGGTCAGACGAATCAAAATTTGAAGTTCTTTATGGAAATCAGGGACGCCGTGTCATTCGGACTAAAGAGAAGAAGGACGACCCAAGTTGTTATCAGCGCTCAGTTCAGAAGCCTGCGTCTCTGATGGTATGGGGTTGCATTAGTGCGTGTGGCATGGGCAGCTTACACATCTGGAAAGACACCATCAATGCTGAAAGGTATATCCAGGTTCTAGAGCAACATATGCTCCCATCCAGACGACGTCTCTTTCAGGGAAGACCTTGCATTTTCCAACATGACAATGCCAAACCACATACTGCATCAATTACAGCATCATGGCTGCGTAGAAGAAGGGTCCGGGTACTGAACTGGCCAGCCTGCAGTCCAGATCTTTCACCCATAGAAAACATTTGGCGCATCGTAAAACGGAAGATACGACAAAAAAGACCCAAGACAGTTGAGCAACTAGAATCCTACATTAGACAAGAATGGGTTAACATTCCTATCCCTAAACTTGAGCAACTTGTCTCCTCAGTCCCCAGACGTTTACAGACTGTTGTAAAGAGAAAAGGGGATGTCTCACAGTGGTAAACATGGCCTTGTCCCAACTTTTTTGAGATGTGGTGTTGTCATGAAATTTAAAATCACCTAATTTTTCTCTTTAAATGATACATTTTCTCAGTTTAAACATTTGATATGTCATCTATGTTCTATTCTGAATAAAATATGGAATTTTGAAACTTCCACATCATTGCATTCTGTTTTTATTTACAATTTGTACTTTGTCCCAACTTTTTTGGAATCGGAGTTGTATTTTTAAGTAAGTAAATCATCCACAGCTACCAAAATAACTTCATTTGAATGATTTTCTGTTTGTAATATACTGAGAATTTATAACAGCAAGTTTAAATCTTTCACCAAACACATCATTTCTTAACAACTGTCATCTTTACTGTTTACATACAGTATCAGACTGTCCATCAGCTAACGAGTTACAAACAAAACAGCTACATTATCTAAAAAAATACCAAAATTAACGTCAAACTGATGAACTGAAGCTGATTTAAATATTCAACATTAACACACTTATAAAAAAATACTTGAATTACTGTTAAATCGCGTATTTTCTGACTTACATCAGTGTTGTGACATGCAGGTAATGTGAAGGATTTGTGTGCTCCGGGTAAATTGTTCCGTCGGAAACACCAAATTGCTATTAGGTTCCGCGGAGGGAAAATGCTTATAATTATATCATTGAAATATTTAATTAGAATTTAAAATGCTGTGCTATTATTTAGATTATATTTACATTTACATTTGTACCGCGTACATCCTGTTTTAATATTTACTAGCATTTTAATTTTGATATTTCTAATCGATACGCGTTTAGTTTCATGGTGCATGTTAAATGTGCAGCCTAAAATAAAATCTGAATTATTATGCAACAGTTTAAATGAATTTATTGAGTGGAAAATCCTGTTTCCACTTCTGAATGTATCTATAATGTAACTGCAGTACTGTCGTAAACAGCTCCTCACCATGAGCTTCAGCGCCCTCGTGTGGTCACATGTCGACATTACAGTAAATATTGTACAGAACTTTGAATTTATATCATTCATGTTTTTATTTTCAGTCAGTATCTGTAATTAACACATTCCCCTCACTGCTTTTGTTTTTCTTTTTTTATTATAATAAAGCAAATATAAAAATTTTTGCTTTAAGAATGTTAATGGAGAAGAACAGGGAAGGCCAGAGAAAGCTACGTTGTGTGTTTGTAGATCTGGAGAAGGCATACAATAGAATGTTGAGAGATGAGTTATGGTATTGTATGAGAAAGTGTGGAGTGAATGAGAAGTATATCAGAGCAGTGCAAGACACGTATGAGAACAGTGAAACAGCAGTGAGGTGTGCGGTTGGAACGACTGAACGGTTCAAGGTGAAGGTCAAGTCAAGTTTATTTGTCTACTGCGGGGGTTTTCAAAGTGTGGGAGAGTCAGCCCCCCCTCAGAGAGCAAATAAACAACAGCGCCCCCCCTCACAATTTTTGTTGTTGCTATACTTAATGTTCCATTCGTATTTTTAAAAAAATGGTTGTTGTACACATTTTTATTTTTTTCTTTTACACATTTTAAACATCTGTGCTTTTTGAAAACATCTTTTTTACACATTTTAAACATCTGTGCTTTTTTAAAACATCTTTTTTTTAACACATTTTAAACATCTGTGCTTTTTGAAAACAGCTTTTTTTACACATTTTAAACATCTGTGCTTTTTGAAAACATCTTTTTTACACATTTTAAACATCTGTGCTTTTTTAAAACATTTTTTACACGTTTTAAACATCTGTGCTTTTTGAAAACATCTTTTTTTTTTTTACACATATTAAGCATCTGTGCTTTTTGAAAACATCTTTTTTTACACATTTAAAACATATGAGCTTTATTAAAACATCTTTTTTTACACATTTAAAACGAGCTTAATTAAAACATCTTTTTTTACACATTTTAAACATCTGTGCTTTTTTAAAACATCTTTTTTACACATTTTAAACATCTGTGCTTTTTGAAAACATCTTTTTTTACACATTTTAAACATCTGTGCTTTTTGAAAACATCTTTTTACACATTTTAAACATCTGTGCTTTTTTAAAACATTTTTTACACATTTTAAACATCTGTGCTTTTTGAAAACATCTTTTTTACACATTTTAAACATCTGTGCTTTTTTAAAACATCTTTTTTTACACATTTTAAACATCTGTGCTTTTTGAAAACATCTTTTTTTACACATTTACTGTAAAACATATGAGCTTTTTGAAAACATCTTTTTTACACATTTTAAACATCTGTGCTTTTTTAAAACATCTTTTTTTTTACACATTTTAAACATCTGTGCTTTTTGAAAACATCTTTTTTACACATTTTAAACATCTGTGCTTTTTGAAAACATCTTTTTTACACATTTTAAACATCTGTGCTTTTTGAAAACATCTTTTTTACACATTTTAAACATCTGTGCTTTTTGAAAACATCTTTTTTACACATTTTAAACATCTGTGCTTTTTTAAAACATTTTTTACACATTTTAAACATCTGTGCTTTTTGAAAACATCTTTTTTACACATTTTAAACATCTGTGCTTTTTTAAAACATCTTTTTTTACACATATTAAGCATCTGTGCTTTTTGAAAACATCTTTTTTTTACACATTTAAAACATATGAGCTTTATTAAAATATCTTTTTTGCACATTTAAAACGAGCTTAATTAAAACATCTTTTTTTTACACATTTTAAACATCTGTGCTTTTTGAAAACATCTTTTTTACACATTTTAAACATCTGTGCTTTTTGAAAACATCTTTTTTACACATTTTAAACATCTGTGCTTTTTGAAAACATCCTTTTTTTACACATTTTAAACATCTGTGCTTTTTGAAAACATCTTTTTACACATTTTAAACATCTGTGCTTTTTTAAAACATCTTTTTTTACACATTTTAAACATCTGTGCTTTTTGAAAACAGCTTTTTTTACACATTTTAAACATCTGTGCTTTTTGAAAACATCTTTTTTTACACATTTACTGTAAAACATATGAGCTTTTTGAAAACATCTTTTTTACACATTTTAAACATCTGTGCTTTTTTAAAACATCTTTTTTTTACACATTTTAAACATCTGTGCTTTTTGAAAACATCTTTTTTACACATTTTAAACATCTGTGCTTTTTGAAAACATCTTTTTTACACATTTTAAACATCTGTGCTTTTTGAAAACATCTTTTTTACACATTTTAAACATCTGTGCTTTTTGAAAACATCTTTTTTACACATTTTAAACATCTGTGCTTTTTTAAAACATTTTTTACACATTTTAAACATCTGTGCTTTTTGAAAACATCTTTTTTACACATTTTAAACATCTGTGCTTTTTTAAAACATCTTTTTTTACACATATTAAGCATCTGTGCTTTTTGAAAACATCTTTTTTTTACACATTTAAAACATATGAGCTTTATTAAAATATCTTTTTTGCACATTTAAAACGAGCTTAATTAAAACATCTTTTTTTTACACATTTTAAACATCTGTGCTTTTTGAAAACATCTTTTTTACACATTTTAAACATCTGTGCTTTTTGAAAACATCTTTTTTACACATTTTAAACATCTGTGCTTTTTGAAAACATCCTTTTTTTACACATTTTAAACATCTGTGCTTTTTGAAAACATCTTTTTACACATTTTAAACATCTGTGCTTTTTTAAAACATCTTTTTTTTACACATTTTAAACATCTGTGCTTTTTGAAAACAGCTTTTTTTTACACATTTTAAACATCTGTGCTTTTTGAAAACATCTTTTTTACACATTTTAAACATCTGTGCTTTTTTAAAACATTTTTTACACGTTTTAAACATCTGTGCTTTTTGAAAACATCTTTTTTTTACACATATTAAGCATCTGTGCTTTTTGAAAACATCTTTTTTTACACATTTAAAACATATGAGCTTTATTAAAACATCTTTTTTTACACATTTAAAACGAGCTTAATTAAAACATCTTTTTTTTACACATTTTAAACATCTGTGCTTTTTTAAAACATCTTTTTTACACATTTTAAACATCTGTGCTTTTTGAAAACATCTTATTTTTTTACACATTTTAAACATCTGTGCTTTTTGAAAACATCTTTTTACACATTTTAAACATCTGTGCTTTTTTAAAACATTTTTACACATTTTAAACATCTGTGCTTTTTGAAAACATCTTTTTTACACATTTTAAACATCTGTGCTTTTTTAAAACATCTTTTTTTACACATTTTAAACATCTGTGCTTTTTGAAAACATCTTTTTTTACACATTTACTGTAAAACATATGAGCTTTTTGAAAACATCTTTTTTACACATTTTAAACATCTGTGCTTTTTGAAAACATCTTTTTTACACATTTTAAACATCTGTGCTTTTTTAAAACATCTTTTTTTACACATTTTAAACATCTGTGCTTTTTGAAAACATCTTTTTTACACATTTTAAACATCTGTGCTTTTTGAAAACATCTTTTTTACACATTTTAAACATCTGTGCTTTTTGAAAACATCTTTTTTACACATTTTAAACATCTGTGCTTTTTTAAAACATCTTTTTTTACACATATTAAGCATCTGTGCTTTTTGAAAACATCTTTTTTTTACACATTTAAAACATATGAGCTTTATTAAAACATCTTTTTTGCACATTTAAAACGAGCTTAATTAAAACATCCTTTTTTACACATTTTAAACATCTGTGCTTTTTGAAAACATCTTTTTTACACATTTTAAACATCTGTGCTTTTTGAAAACATCTTTTTTACACATTTTAAACATCTGTGCTTTTTGAAAACATCTTTTTTTTACACATTTTAAACATCTGTGCTTTTTGAAAACATCTTTTTACACATTTTAAACATCTGTGCTTTTTTAAAACATTTTTTACACATTTTAAACATCTGTGCTTTTTGAAAACATCTTTTTTACACATTTTAAACATCTGTGCTTTTTTAAAACATCTTTTTTTTTACACATTTTAAACATCTGTGCTTTTTGAAAACATCTTTTTTACACATTTTAAACATCTGTGCTTTTTGAAAACATCTTTTTTTTACACATTTTAAACATCTGTGCTTTTTGAAAACATCTTTTTTACACATTTTAAACATCTGTGCTTTTTGAAAACATCTTTTTTACACATTTTAAACATCTGTGCTTTTTTAAAACATTTTTTACACATTTTAAACATCTGTGCTTTTTGAAAACATCTTTTTTACACATTTTAAACATCTGTGCTTTTTTAAAACATCTTTTTTTACACATATTAAGCATCTGTGCTTTTTGAAAACATCTTTTTTTACACATTTAAAACATATGAGCTTTATTAAAACATCTTTTTTACACATTTAAAACGAGCTTAATTAAAACATCTTTTTTTACACATTTTAAACATCTGTGCTTTTTTAAAACATCTTTTTTTACACATTTTAAACATCTGTGCTTTTTGAAAACATCTTTTTTACACATTTTAAACATCTGTGCTTTTTGAAAACATCTTTTTTACACATTTTAAACATCTGTGCTTTTTGAAAACATCTTTTTTTACACATTTTAAACATCTGTGCTTTTTGAAAACATCTTTTTTACACATTTTAAACATCTGTGCTTTTTGAAAACATCTTTTTTACACATTTTAAACATCTGTGCTTTTTTAAAACATCTTTTTTTACACATTTTAAACATCTGTGCTTTTTGAAAACATCTTTTTTACACATTTTAAACATCTGTGCTTTTTGAAAACATCTTTTTTACACATTTTAAACATCTGTGCTTTTTTAAAACATCTTTTTTTACACATTTTAAACATCTGTGCTTTTTGAAAACATCTTTTTACACATTTTAAACATCTGTGCTTTTTTAAAGATATTTTTTTTTTGGGCTTTTTGCACCTTTTATTGGATAGGACAGTGTAGAGACAGGAAATGAGCGGGAGAGAGAGAGACGGGAAGGGATCGGGAAATGACCTCGGGCCGGAATCGAACTCGGGTCGCCCGCATTCATGGTATGGCGCCTTAACCACCTGAGCCACGACGCCCCCTAAACATCTGTGCTTTTTTAAAACATTTTTTACACATTTTAAACATCTGTGCTTTTTGAAAACATCTTTTTTACACATTTTAAACATCTGTGCTTTTTTAAAACATCTTTTTTTACACATTTTAAACATCTGTGCTTTTTGAAAACATCTTTTTTACACATTTTAAACATCTGTGCTTTTTGAAAACATCTTTTTTACACATTTTAAACATCTGTGCTTTTTTAAAACATCTTTTTTTACACATTTTAAACATCTGTGCTTTTTGAAAACGCTGGTTACGAATGTAACCGTGGTTCTATGAATAGTGGAAGACCGCCAGAGGCAGTTCTTATAGTGGAATATCATGCGCTCGCGCATGGCAACGAGAACTTATTGATTTGTTGTCATCTCGTGACGTCATGACGCCCAATGTAACAAAACCTGTAAACGAGTCATGATCTGTCTTAATGGTCATTCTCGCAATTCCGAGTGACCCAAGACTCTGGCGGTCTTCCACTATTCATAGAACCACGGTTACATTCGTAACCAGCGTTCTATTTCATACTTCCAGACCGCCAGAGGCAGTTCTTATAGTGGAAGACTTATACAACCAAGTCACAAGGAATAACACACTCCAGTCAGTCCTTCAATTGAACTCAAAACCTTTATTGATAAACAATGCATGCATCACACCTAGACATCACTAGGGAGCAAAGCTGAAGAAACTGGTGGAAGTGGCACCACATTCACACGGTAAAACCTGGAAAAGGTACACGGTGATGACCAAGTAGCCGCAGAACAGATATCAACAAGAGAAATTCCTCTTAATGCAGCCCAAGATGTCGCAACAGCACGCGTTGAGTGGCATCTTGCAGAAGCAGGAGCTGTTTTATCAGCAAAGCGGTAGGCACTGGTAATGGCCTCCGAAACCCAGTGTGCCAGTCTCTGTTTTGAAAGGGGTGCTCCTTTCCCACACTCCCCAAAACGGATAAACAACTGGTCTGTTTTTCGCCACTGAGCAGTCTGAGAAACATACTGGCGCAAAGCACGCACCGGACACAGTTCAGAGCGGGGCTCATCATCAGGGCGGAATGCCGCCAGAACAATCGGCTGATTAGCAAACTGAGGGGAAAGCACCTTTGGTAGAAAAGCAGGATTAGGCCATAATGTCACCTGACTGTCTTCTGGTCCCCAACGCATACACTGAGCACTAACAGAAAGAGCATGAAGTTCACTAACTCTCTTGGTAGAAGTGATAGCCAACAAGAACGCAGTCTTGATAGAAAGCCACTTAATCTCTGCCTGCTCTAAAGGCTCGAATGGTGGAGAACACAATCCATTCAGAACAGTGTGCAAGTCCCAAGAAGCACAATCCGTTCGCGGGCGCGGGTGTAGTCGTTGGGCACCCTTCATAAAAGCTACCACTAACTTGTGAGCACCCAATGAAACCCCTTCAGTTGGTGCCCTGTAGGCAGCCAGTGCTGCGACATATACTCTCAAGGTGGCAGGAGAGCGACCATTATCCAGCAGATGTTGAAGAAAATCAAGAATTGTTACCACAGGACATTCAAGGGGGTTCAAAGAATGAGTAGTGCACCAGGTAGTGAAAAGCTTCCATCTGTTTTCATACATTGTCCTAGTAGATTGAGCACGAGCATTCAGAACAGTGTGCCTAACCCCTTCTGAACAGTCCATGACACTTTGGTTCCCCCCAGTGGCCAAACCCAGAGTTTCAGCCTGTCTGGACAAGGGTGCCAGAGCTGCCCCTCCATTTGGGACAGAAGATCCTTCCTCATTGGCAATGGCCGGGGAGGCCCCACGGTTAGAGTCAGTAGTAAGTGAAACCAAGGCATGCTCGGCCATCTGGGCGCTACCAAGAGCACCCTGTGGCCCATTTCCCGTACTCGATTGAGCACACCCCAGATCAGTGGAATAGGTGGGAACGCAAACAGTAGCACATCCGGCCACTCGTGAGTCAGAGCATCCCTGCCCAGTGACTCCGGTTCTGCCATCTCTGCATACCACAGAGGGCAATGTGTTGTCTCCTTGGACGCGAACAAGTCTACTGTCGCTGTGCCATAAGTGTTCCAAATTTTCTGCACAACCTCCTTGTGCAAGTGCCAGTCTCCTGCCCTCTGTCTCCTCCGGGACAGTGCATCGGGCACCACATTGAGGTGACCTGGAATGTGTGTTGCACGGAGGGAGAGGAAACGTGTTTCTGCCCAAGTCAGGAGTGCCTGTGTCAGACGAAGAGAGGGAAGGGACCTTGTGCCTCCCTGGTGATTTATGTGAAACACCACAGAGGTGTTGTCTGTCCTCACCATCACATGTTTTCCCCTCAGAACACTCTCGAAATGCTTGAGAGTCAGGAAAACAGCTTGTAGTTCGAGAACATTGATATGGCAGCGTTTCATGTGAGGATCCCATTGACCGCTTACCCCCTGATGTTGCCACACCCCTCCCCAGCCTGTGAGAGAGGCATCCGTTGTGATTACCTCCCTGCGAGCGGGGGGTGGGCCCATTTGGACTCCAGACCGTAGGAAGTCTTCCTGTTTCCATCGCTGGAGGTGCAAGCTGCAGCTCCTTGTCATCTGTACCAAGGTATACCGGTTGTGAACCGATGACAGGCGCAGCTCTATCAGCCACCATTGAAACGGCCGTAGGTACAGTAGGCCAAACTGAACGACTGTGGTTGCTGCTGTAAGCAGTCCCGCCAGTCTTAGAAGCTGAATGTATGAGATCCTGCGTCCTGGACGAACTTTTGTCAGGGCATGCTGAATCGCCAACCGTCTGGCTTTGGTGAGAGTGGCCCGCATGGTCCTGGAGTCTAAGTGCATGCCGATGAAATTCACTGATTGGGCAGGAGTTAGGCAGCTCTTCTCCCAATTCACCTTGAAGCCAAGCTCTGTGACATGACGCAAAAGGCGGCTGGTGTCCGCCATCGCTTGTTCCGGGGTTGCTGCACATAGCAGCCAGTCGTCCAAGTACGGCAGGACTAACATGCCTTCCGCTTGGAGAGGTTCCAGTGCAGCCTGGACGCACTTTGTGAACACCCGGGGGGCTAGAGAGAGTCCAAATGGAAGAACTCTGTATTGGTAGGCCTTGTGTTGAAAACTGAAACGGAGAAACTACCTGTGCTCCTCTGCAATGGGCACATGGAAATAGGCCTCCTTTAAGTCTATCGTCACAAACCATGTGCCTGGTTCTATGGCTCGAACAACATCCATAGTGCGCAACATCCGGAAAGGTAAACGCTTGAGGAACCTGTTTACATGTCTTAAATCTAGGATGGGCCTGAACCCGCCATCCTTTTTTGGAACTAGAAAATAACGGGAGTAGAGACCCTCCACCTGAACTTGGGGGTCTACCTCCTCTATGGCGCCTTTCTGCAGTAACTGCTGAACTTCTGCAGTAAGCGCTAGAACTTGCCCTGGGTCCTTTACTGCCGTAGGACAAACGCGGGCACAAGGTTGTGGTCGACAGCGAAACTGTAGGCGGTAACCTTTTTCGAGCGTCTCGAGAAGCCACTCGTTGGAAGTTATTTCTCTCCAGCGCTGAATATGGACCACTGAAAAATGAGTCGCCGTCAACCCCAGGCAGTCAGCGCCGTCTGCTCGCTGGTTCATTGGCTTTGGGGGGGCGCTGGCGTGGAGGTTGCCATGCAGGCCAGGGGCGTGAGCGTTGGTTCGAAGCGCCATGATGGGCCAAGTGTGTAGGCCTGGCGTACTGGCCACGGAAGAACCTGTTAGGACTGCGTGCTGGCACCGGCTGTGGGGGAGCCTGGCGGTTCGGACGTACACTTACTCGAGGGTCGTCAAAGCCTGAACGCCGTGCAGCATGCTGAGAGCGTGACTCTGTAACCCGTACTCTTCTTTCCAGGGCCTCCTGTGCGGCTGGCCCGAACAGGTGGCCCGGTGTAAGCGGCAATTGGCGCAGGTTGTTACGACAAGCTTCTGGTAAGGACGACTGTGCTAGCCACACTTGGCATCTGGCATGAGCAAGGAGGCCCAGAGCCCTCCCACAATCACTAGCCATTGCACCAAGAGCTTGAAGGGAAGCATCCAGCAGACCAGAGACAGAGTCATCTGTGGAAGTGGAATCCAAGGTAGCATGTAAAGCCGACAGAAGATGGCCCATAGAATTGCCAATACGGCCCAACCTGGCAACTGTGTTGTAGGTTTTGACCAGTGCATTGTCAGTGCGCCTGCACTCCTTATTGGGGCATCGCACGTCCGGACGTAGGGCTTCATCTGGTGATACAATGAGGGATGCCACACAGGGCTCTAATGCTGGCATTGAGCCAAGGCCAGTAGTATCTGGTGCAGACATATCAGATAGCATGCGTGCAACACGATCAGGCCGGAATGAAAGAGCTGATCGGAAAGCTGCAGACACGACCTCTGTAAAGTCCTTACAATGTGGAATAATCACCTCTTTTGAGCCAGGTACAGAGTGACACAAGAGGTTGGTAGGGCCTGACTGAGCATTTGGAACATCCAAATTCAACTTTGCAAGCGCCATTTTAATGTTACCACGCATTGACATAGCAACAGAGGCTCCGCTCTCTGATTCAGATCCACTGCCACTTACTGTGTACAAGGAGGATGGCCGAGACGGTTGTTGTGCTACATGAGCCTGCTGATCATTGCTCTCCAAAAGGAGAGAGTCAGTCGCTGCCAGTGAAATTGCATCGCTCTCTTCTGGTTCCACATTAGGTGGATGCTCAGTTAAAAGAGGAACGTGAGCATTGAGATGCGTTGCATTGTCCGTCTGATCCATTCTATCATTAACCGCTGACATAGTAGGACCTGATAAAAGCGCCTGTAGTCTTTGTACAGTTGTAGTAAGCTCGTCCATGCGCTTCGCTAGCTTACTAGAAGAAGCACGTCGCTTCAGTTTCCGATGCTCCTCAACATCCGGACGTTTACGTTTAGTCCCGTGAGTATCAACTGCAGCAGGAGTTAAAAGCTCCGATGCGCTCGGAGAGATGCTAGCAAGACGCTGCTGGCGGAGCTCGAATGGCATAATGCTACAATCGGGGCAAGGATTAGATAACGCATCTTCCAGATGCTGTAGTCCCAAGCAGGATGGGCAGCGATCATGCCCATCTAACATATCCATCCCAGCATAGCACTGCGTACAGAGAGCAGGGTGATCCATATCCACGAACAACGCAGAGCCAACACGACGGTTATGTTGTTAAGTGGACAAGGCCAGAGAGCCAGTCGGCTATGGAGGCAACCGCTCCCGAGGGTTAGCCTACTCTTACTCAACCAACGAGGGAACCCTGGAAACCAAGAGGTACTCGTTGGGAAGATAATTCACCAGGCGAGGGAACCTTGGAACCCAACAGGTACTCGCCGGTAAAGGTAGATTCAAAGTAAATAACTTACCTGATAAAATTCAATCAGAGTGTTGCAAGTGTGTCTGTATCACCGAACGAGGGAACTTTGGGCAACCAAAGTACTCGCCGGTTAACTCCAATCCAGTTCGCAGACAACAGCTAGGTGGGGAAGCAATTAGCTAAGCCCAATAGAAAAAGCTGTCGAAGTCCACAAAAATAGTTCTCTGCCTTGCGAGAATGAAAAAGAGACAGATCATGACTCGTTTACAGGTTTTGTTACATTGGGCGTCATGACGTCACGAGATGACAACAAATCAATAAGTTCTCGTTGCCATGCGCGAGCGCATGATATTCCACTATAAGAACTGCCTCTGGCGGTCTGGAAGTATGAAATAGAACATCTTTTTTTTTACACATTTACTGTAAAACATATGAGCTTTTTGAAAACATCTTTTTTACACATTTTAAACATCTGTGCTTTTTGAAAACATCTTTTTTACACATTTTAAACATCTGTGCTTTTTGAAAACATCTTTTTTACACATTTTAAACATCTGTGCTTTTTGAAAACATCTTTTTTATACATTTAAAACATATGAGCTTTATTAAAACATCTTTTTTTACACATTTAAAACATATGAGCTTTATTAAAACATCTTTTTTTACACATTTTAAACATCTGTGCTTTTTTAAAACATCTTTTTTACACATTTTAAACATCTGTGCTTTTTGAAAACATCTTTTTTTACACATTTAAAACATATGAGCTTTATTAAAACATCTTTTTTACACATTTTAAACATCTGTGCTTTTTGAAAACATCTTTTTTACACATTTAAAACATATGAGCTTTATTAAAACATCTTTTTTTTACACATTTTAAACATCTGTGCTTTTTTAAAAAAAAAAATCTTGTTTTACACATTTTAAACACCTCATAGCATCGTTAGCTAGCACCTCTTGGCAGACAACACACTGTGGCAGTGGAGCATCTTCAGATCCAGTCCATGAAAATCCAAACTTTAAATAATCGTGGTCATACTTCCTTCTTTTTTTGCTTGGCCCAGACTCTGTCTCCTCACCCATTGTAGCTTTAGGTACTAAAAATCGATCCATTTTGTCTCTGGCAAAGGCTAGCTGAAGTTCGCTAAATGTCCGCAATAGTAACTTATTCTGTTTTATTTTTCCTGACGTTGCGCCCCCTAGGGGAGGCGCACCCCACACTTTGAAAAGCCCTGGTCTAGCGCTTTTAACAATAAAAATTGTCGCAAAGCAGCTTTACAGAATTTGAACAACTTAAAACATGAGCTAATTTTATCCCCAATCTATCCCCAACGAGCACGCCTGTGGCGATGGTGGCAAGGAAAAACTCCCTCAGACGACACGAGGAAGAAACCTCGAGAGGAACCAGACTCAAAAGGGAACCCATCCTCATTTGGGCAACAACAGACAACATAACTATAACATTAACAGTCCTAGCAAAGTCAGCTTCGTTGATGCTATAAACCCCCCCACCAACGGAAACCCGAGCGCAAAACCGTTCACGACAACCGCAATCCCAAAGTCAGCAAGTCAACCACAGTCCCAAAGTCAGCAAGTCAACTGCAGTCCTAAAGTCAGCAAGTCAACTGCAATCCCCAGCCACAAAAACACCACTGCAAGAGTCCAGAGCGTCCTCCAGGCGCGACCCCCAACTGTCCACATGGGGCCGCCCTCCACAGGAGCGATGCGATGAGACTCCAACCAGACATAGGGCACCAGGATGGATCAGGCAGGTCCGAGGAGCAGAAGAGGCCAGCATCTCGATCCCAGGACTGACATGTAACTCAGAGGGACAGATTTTTTTTTTTTTGGGGGGGGAGAAGAGAGAGAAAACACAGGTTGTTAGGTATGCCCAATGTCACCTGAATAAGTAGAAACAGTATACATATTGCACTGAGTACAAGCAGGGACTCCGGTAACTAACTATGACAGCATAACTAAAAGGGGAGAGCTAGAAGGTAACACAGGCATGAGGGAGCCCTGGGACATAAAGCAGCCAGCCACTACACCGTCAACAAACTCGAGTGAGCAAGCGAGTGGGGGACTGACAGCATCCATACATCCCAGTTTACCAAAACACTCTATGTCTGAGGACCCTCCAGATCTACACCTTTACCTCATAAACACCATTAACAAAAGGCTTGACTAAACAGATATGTTTTCAGCCTAGACTTAAACACTGACACTGTGTCTGATTCCCGAACACTACTTGGAAGGCTGTTCCATAACTGTGGGGCTTTGTAAGAAAAGGCTCTGCCTCCTGATGTAGCCTTCACTATATGAAGTACCAGCAGATAGCCTGCACCTTTTGATCTAAGTAGGTGGGACTTCATCAAGGATCTGCTTTGAGTCCTTTTTTGTTTGCCATAGTGATGAATAGCTTGACAGACGAAGTGAGGCAAGAGTCACCATGGAACATGATGTTTGTGGATGATATTGTGATATGTGGTGAAAGTAGAAAGGAGGTTGAGTTGGGTTTGGAGAGATGGAGGTATGCAGTGGAACGAAGAGGAATGAAGGTGAGCAGTAGCAAAACAGAATACATGTGCATCAATGAGAATGAGGATGAGAGTGTAGTGAAGATGCAAGGAGTAGACATAAAGAAAGTTGGTGAAGTCAAGTACCTGGGGTCAACTGTGCAGGAAAATGGGGGCTGCGATAGTGAGGTGAGAAAGAGAGTGCAGGCAGGGTGGAGCAGTTGGAGAAGGATTTCAGGAGTCATTTGTGATAGGAAAGTCCCAGCAAAAGTGAAAAGTAAGATGTATAAGACAGTAGTGAGACCAGCTGTGATGTATGGATTGGAGACCGTACCCTTAACGAAGAGACAGGAGGCAAAGTTGGAGGTGGCGGAGTTGAGGATGTTAAGGTTTGCGATGGGAGTGACAAGGTTGGACAGGATAAGGAACGAGCACATCAGAGGGACAGCACATGTGGAGAGCTTGGGAATTAAGCTAAGAGAGATGAGACTGAGATGGTATGGGCACATCCTGAGAAGAGATGCAGAGCATGTTGGAAGGAGCATGTTGGGGATGGACCTGCCAGGCAAACAAAAACGAGGAAGGCCAAAGAGGAGATACATGGATGTGGTGAGAGAGGACATGAAAGTGGCAGGTGTGGTAGAGAAGGATGCGGAAGACAGAGAGCAATGGAGACGAAAGATCCGCTGTGGTGACCCCTAATCGGGAGCAGCCAAAAGAAGAAGAAGAAAAAGAAGAGGATTATAATAAAGCAAAGATCAAGAAAATGAGGATATCATATAGGCCTACACATAGACAGCAACATAAACAATATAAAGTAAGTTAATTTTATTTATAGAGCGCATTTAAAACAATGCCCGCTGACCAAACTGCTGTACAAAGTCTCATCTCATCTCATCTCATTATCTGCAGCCGCTTTATCCTGTTCTACAGGGTCGCAGGCAAGCTGGAGCCTATCCCAGCTGACTACGGGAGAAAGGCGGGGTACACCCTGGACAAGTCGCCAGGTCATCACAGGGCTGACACATAGACACAGACAACCATTCACACTCACATTCACACCTACGGTCAATTTAGAGTCACCAGTTAACCTAACCTGCATGTCTTTGGACTGTGGGGGAAACCGGAGCACCCGGAGGAAACCCACGCGGACACGGGGAGAACATGCAAACTCCGCACAGAAAGGCCCTCGCCGGCCACGGGGCTCGAACCCAGGACCTTCTTGCTGTGAGGTGACAGCGCTAACCACTACACCACCGTGCCACCCACTGTACAAAGTGCTATAAATAATCAGTATACATAAATCAACGCCAGGGGGAAGTTATCAATCAATCAATCAATCAATCAATCAATCAATCAATAAACAATAATAATCGACTGCTAGACTATTTATTTGTTTGTTTATATTTATTAACTAAAATACACTTAATGTCTTAAAGTAATGATGGATGTAGTTTCTCTTTACCTAGTCGAGCTGTTCTTGACATAATATGGATTACTACAGTTGTAGAATAGGGCTATTTACTGTATTTTTATTATTTACTATTTACTATTTGATCTCAGATGCATTAGGAAGGCAAGAAATTGCACTAATTAACTTTTGACGAGACACACCCGTTAATTGAAAAGCATTCCAGGTGACTACCTCATGAAGCTGATTAAGATAATGCCAACAGTGTGCAAAGCGTCATCAAGGTAAGCAAACTGATCGAGAAGGTTGTCTATGACCAACTCAATCAGTACCTCACAGATCATAACCTCTTATATGAGTATCAGTCAGGTTTCTGGTTCTCTTACTCCACAGATACTTGTTTAATTCATCTCACTTACTATATTAAGTCTCAACAAGACAAAGGCAATTACACAGGTATGGTACTTCTAGATCTACAAAAAGCCTTTGATACTGTAGACCATAGTATTCTTCTTATGAAGCTTGAAGCCATGGGGCTTCATAAACCTGCTGTTAACTGGTTCCATGCCTACCTAAGTAATAGGCAGCAGCGTGTGGAAGTTGTCTACACCTGTTAATGTGATCTGTGGTGTCCCACAGGGCTCAATATTGGGCCCTTTGCTTTTCCTTATCTATGTTAATGATATGCCCTCCACAGTAAATAGTAAACTGCTATTGTATGCAGACGATTCTGCCCTCTTGGTAGCTGGAAAGAATACTGTCGACATACAACAGCAGCTGTCTTCCGAATTTCAATCTGTCCATGAATGGCTTATTGATAACAAGCTATCCCTCCATCTTGGGAAGACAGAATCCATACTCTTTGGATCCAAATGGAGACTCCATAATTCTGAGTCTATAGACATCATATGTGATGGTCAAACCCTTGCCAGTAAAACCTGTGTAAAATATTTAGGAGTTGTTCTTGACCAGTCACTATCAGGGAGCCAAATCACTGACACTGTCATTAGCAAATCCAATGCTAAACTTAAATCCCTGTCTAGGCAGACCAGACAATTTGACAAGGCTATCAAAAAGCTTTTAGTGTCAGCTCTAATACAGTGTCATTTTGACTATGCCAGTGCTTTTTGGTACTCTGGTCTTAACAAGAAAAAGCAAGCTCGTCTGCAGACCACTTAGAACATAATAGTTCGATATCTATTCAGTGCCCCTCCTAGGACCCATATAGGTCATGTTGAGTTTGAGCAGGTCAAGATGTTGCCAGTGAGCCTTCGAGTCAAACAGCTTAAATTAAATCACATGCACGACATTATTCATGGTAATGTTCCACAATATCTAACATCTGCCTTTATTCCAAACTCTTCCTGCCGTAATACCCATTCAGGCCCCCTCTCTCTGCTTATCCCTTCTGTTAGATCTTTTGGACAGTCCCCTTTCACATATACTGGTGCTTGCCTTTGGAATGGTTTACCTAATCATATACGGTCTCAGTCTTCCAAAAATGCTTTCAAACATCTAGTCCCAACCTTTTTATCTCAACAGCTTTTAGAGGAAGAACTCAACCCTTTTATTACGTCATTATCTAACTAGTCCTCTGTTATTATATTGTCTTTGTCTTGTTACTTTTGATACAGGTATTTGTTTACTCATATTTTGCACTAAGTACTTTTATACAGTATTATCGTTTTATATTTATATCATCCATCCATCCATCCATCCATCCATCCATCCATTGTCTGTAGCCACTTATCCTGTGCATGGTCGCAGGGAAGCTGGAGCCTATCCCAGCTGACTATGGGCGAAAGACGGGGTACACCCTGGACAAGTCTATTTATAGTCATCTCATCTCATCTCATCTCATCTCATCTCATTATCTCTAGCCACTTTATCCTGTTCTACAGGGTCGCAGGCAAGCTGGAGCCTATCCCAGCTGACTACGGGCGAAAGGCGGGGTACACCCTGGACAAGTCGCCAGGTCATCACAGGGCTGACACATAGACACAGACAACCATTCACACTCACATTCACACCTACGGTCAATTTAGAGTCACCAGTTAACCTAACCTGCATGTCTTTGGACTGTGGGGGAAACCGGAGCACCCGGAGGAAACCCACGCGGACACGGGGAGAACGTGCAAACTCCGCACAGAAAGGCCCTTGCCGGCCACGGAGCTCAAACCTGGACCTTCTTGCTGTGAGGTGACAGCGCTAACCACTACACCACCGTGCCGCCCTCTATTTATATTATTATCATATTTATTTATACTATTCATGTTGTCTGTTGGGTCTTACATTTTTTTTAAACATATAAACTAATAAGGGTGGCATGGTGGTGTAGTGGTTAGCACTGTCGCCTCACAGCAAGAAGGTCCTGAGTTCGAGCCCAGTGGCCGACGAGGGCCTTTCTGTGTGGAGTTTGCATGGTGTCCGCGTGGGTTTCCTCCCGGTGCTCTGGTTTCCCCCACAGTCTAAAGGCATGCAGGTTAGGTTAACTGGTGGCTCTAAATTGACTGTAGGTGTGAATGTGAGTGTGAATGGTTGTCTGTGTCTATGTGTCAGCCCTTCAATAACCTGGCGACTTGTCCAGGGTGTACCCCGCCTCTCACCCATAGTTAGCTGGGATAGGCTCCAGCTTGCCTGTGATCCTGTTGGACAGGATAAGTGGCTACAGATAATGGATGGATGGATTATTATCATATTTATTTATAATATTCATGTTGTCTGTTATCAATGTATATGTACCATATTTTTCTTTATTTTAATTTTACATTCTATATTTTCCCTTCGTTTTGTCACTTGATTTTATGGACCACAATGGAAATAAGTGTTTTCACTTTCTTGTGTCATCCATGTATTTTTAATGTATTTACAATTGTTTGTACATATTTACATTGAATTTACAAAATAAAATCAATCAATCAAGGTAAACCCTGGCTACTTTGAAGAATCTAAACTATGAAACGTTGCTTTTTGACACTTTTTTTTTACCACATAATTCTGTATAGGGCGACATGGTGGTGTAGTGGTTAGCGCTGTCACTTCACAGCAAGAAGGTTCTGGGTTTGAGCCCAGTGGCTGATGGGCCTTTCTGTGTGGAGTTTGCATATTCTCCCCGTGTCCGCGTGGGTTTCCTCCGGGTGCTCCGGTTTCCCCCACAGTCCAAAGACATGCAGGTTAGGCTAACTGGTGACTCTAAATTGACCGTAGGTGTGAATGTGAGTGTGAATGGTTGTCTGTGTCTATGTGTCAGCCCTGTGATGACCTGGCGACTTGTCCAGGGTGTACCCCGCCTTTCGCCCGTAGTCAGCTGGGATAGGCTCCAGCTTGCCTGCGACCCTGTAGAACAGGATAAAGCGACTAGAGATAATGAGAATTTTGTATATGTTACAGATGCTATTTCATAGTTTTGATGTCTTCAGTTTTATTCTACAATGTAGAAAATAGTCTCATCTAATCTCATTATCTGTAGCCGCTTTATCCTGTTCTACAGGGTCGCAGGCAAGCTGGAGCCTATCCCAGCTGACTACGGGCGAAAGGTGGGGTACACCCTGGACAAGTCGCCAGGTCATCACAGGGCTGACACATAGACACAGACAACCATTCACACTCACACCTACGGTCAATTTAGAGCCACCAGTTAACCTAACCTGCATGTCTTTGGACTGTGGGGGAAACCGGAGCACCCGGAGGAAACCCACACGGACACGGGGAGAACATGCAAACTCCGCACAGAAAGGCCCTCGCCGGCCACGGGGCTTGAACCCGGACCTTCTTGCTGTGAGGCGACAGCGCTAACCACTACACCACCGTGCCGCCTGTAGAAAATAGTCAAAATACAAAAAAAAAAAAAAAAAACCTTTGAATGAGTAGGGGTGTATAAACCTTTGACTGCTACTGTATACATGTATGTGCTTGTTTATTTATTGATTGATTGATTGTGTTGCACGTCTGGAACATAGAGTTCATGTTTTAACAGTATTCCTGTTGCATTAAATATATTTATTTTAAAAAATGGATTTAATATTTATCACTTGACATAGAAATCTTTCTCCTTCCTGTTTCCCTCAGACTTCCTCTTTACGTCACTAATATTTTTTGAAGCCGGACACCACTTCCTGGTTGCACGAGGTTACATTCCAAACCGCTTACTACACTACCGTAATACACTACCGTAATGCACAGTGTGTGTGTCTCAACATACTGTTTTACTGCAGTCCGTACTCATCCACCTCGGTTACTGTTTAGACCGGAAGTAGGCGGTTTGGTTTAGTAACTGTCCCTGTTCGTGTCCATTCAGATGAGCAGGACTGAGGGACCGAGCGGCTGAAGGTAAACATCTGTCCTTAAACAACACCTGCAGTATGTTACTGTTTAAATACCTGCAGCTTAAAGCCGACAGTGCGAATCAGACAACTGTCTTCAATAACGCTTTGTCTTTCACACTGTTCTGAACAGCAGCCCTGTTTATAATGGCACTGAAACGGAGTATTGATGATGATGATGATGATGTCTGTAGCACCTGAGGGTCAAAGTGGGACAAGTTTCCTTCCTGAGTTCAACCTTGGGAATGAGACAGGAACTAAAGAGTTCCCCCCCTCCCTCCTTCATTCTGTTTTTCCAGTTTTCTAAAACTACTTTTCTATTCCTACTTTTAACAGTATCACAAAGTGTCTTTCTTTACTTTCAAAATAAGTCAAACTTCACAGTAGGGTTATGACTGTGAAAATTAATAAATTATTATTAAATTTGTATATGAGTGATTCCACGCTTATGGGTACTGAAATGGGGACATGAACTTATTTTTAAAAATTCACCTAAACCATTTCTTTTTTTACCATCAGGTCACAAAACATGTAATCTTTAATGAATGATATGTTAAAAGATAACTTTAATTTTCTGAGATGTAATAAAAACATATTTAGCCTATGAGTTCCAAAATGATGTCTGTTCCATTACTTCTGTTACGATTGTCCATCTCGCGTCTGTTACAAATTAATTACAATCTAGCTATATACCATGTTAATCTTATTGAAAGAATGTGTATGTTTATTCTACTACACATGTTTATTAATTATATTTGCTAAAACATCACCTTCCTATGTTTCAAAAAGTAATTCTACATTGTTAAACTTGAGAATATATATGTCCACAACACTTCTGTTACGTTCTGACTTTGGCATATAAATATGTTTTTATTACATCTCAGAAAATTAAAGTTATCTTTTAACATATCATTCATTAAAGATTACATGTTTTGTGACCTGATGGTAAAAAAAAGAAATGGTTTTAGGTGAATTTTTAAAAATAAGTTCATGTCCCCATTTCAGTACCCATAAGCGTGGAATCACTCATTAATTAACAATTAATTATTATTACAACAATTAAGCAATTTATCGTTATATAAAAGTACTTTACACATCTTTCAATGAATTTATTTTATAATCATGATTTATTTATTTAATATACATGTATTTATCAAAAGTGAGGTGATGTTGGGTGCGAGAGGTTTTTGCATGACCCAATAAAAATAAGTTCAAAAAAGTAATATATGAGTAAAAGTAGGGGCGGCACGGTGGTGTAGTGGTTAGCGCTGTCGCCTCACAGCAAGAAGGTCTGGGTTCGAGCCCCGTGGCCGGCGAGGGCCTTTCTGTGTGGAGTTTGCATGTTCTCCCCATGTCCGCGTGGGTTTCCTCCGGGTGCTCCGGTTTCCCCCACAGTCCAAAGACATGCAGGTTAGGTTAACTGGTGACTCTAAATTGACCGTAGGTGTGAATGTGAGTGTTAATGGTTGTCTGTGTCTGTGTCAGCCCTGTGATGACCTGGCGACTTGTCCAGGGTGTACCCCGCCTTTCGCCCGTAGTCAGCTGGGATAGGCTCCAGCTTGCCTGCGACCCTGTAGAACAGGATAAAGCGGCTAGAGATAATGAGATGAGATGAGATGGAACCAAATATTTGTTTTATGGTATAAAGAATGATTTACGGTAAGTGCATCCCTTTTGGAGCTACCTGTGGTCAAAAAAGCACTTTTTCTAAATGACACGAGTAATTTTGCTAAATATGACATATTGCCATACATTCACCAAAAATAACGTTATCACCAAATTTTTTTTTGCATGGTAAATAGAGCTATCACAGGGCTACAATAAACAACCAAGTTTATTTAGTCAAGCCTTTTGATATTGAAGATAAGTGTTAAATGTGATTTTTAGCTTGCGTACCCTGATTGTAAAACAATCCATTAGTATTTTACCTCTGACTGATGAGGAAGCCAATTTTGTAAATGTCCCTGAAAAAAAAAAAAGTCACAGAGAACTTTATTGACTTTTAAGCATCACAGAGTATTTCCTGGTAGAGCCATAAAGACTTACTTCCTTATTAGTACCAACAACTGATTGCCAGTAATGAGTTTTTCAGGTTCATTATTGCACTCGGGTTTATCATTTCACTTATTAAAATTCAGGTTCATTGTTTCAGGTTCATTATTTCACTCGTTAAAAGCGGTGTTGTCTCAGGCCAAGTTTACATTAGACCGTATCTGTCTCGTTTTCTTCGCGGATGCACTGTCCGTTTACATTAAAACGCCTGGAAACGCCGGGAAACGGGAATCCGCCAGGGTCCACGTATTCAATCCAGATCGTGTCAGCTCCGGTGCTGTGTAAACATTGAGAATACGCGGATACGCTGTGCTGAGCTCTAGCTGGCGTCGTCATTGGACAACGTCACTGTGACATCCACCTTCCTGATTCGCTGGCGTTGGTCATGTGACGCGACTGCTGAAAAACGGCGCGGACTTCCGCCTTGTATCACCTTTCATTAAAGAGTATAAAAGTATGAAAATACTGCAAATACTGATGCAAATACTGCCCATTGTGTAGTTATGATTGTCTTTAGGCTTGCCATCCTTCCACTTGCAAGTGGTAAGTGACGCGCATGCCCGACATGCACTGAGATCACACACACAGCGGCTCAGTCCCGAATCACTGCTCGTGCGCTTCACTCGCGCGCTCTGTGAGCTGTGCAGGGCCGGAGTGCGCACCCTCCAGAGGGCACTCGCTGTTCAGGGCGGAGTGATTTGGAGCGCAGGATGCCTGCGGAGCCGAGCGTATCCGTGTATTGGCGTTGCTGTGTGCACGCGAATCGTGTATTGGCGTTGCTGTGTGCACACTAATCGTTTTAAAAACGTTAATCTGATGATCCGCTGATACGGTCTAATGTAAACCCCACCTCAGTGACCACAGGAGATGCTTTGAGGATCCTCCAACGCTGTTCACTTTTGAGGAGACCATTGAAGGGAAGAGTGATGGCAGGAGAGAAGAGTACTCCAGACGACACACACTCTTCCAAAGTCATTCGAGTGGTGTTCCTGGCTCTTCTACTGGACCTGCTGGGGTTCACAGTAATTCTCCCCCTTCTTCCCTCCATCTTGGATCACTACAGTCAAACAGGGGTAAGCTCTCTCTATCTCTCTTTTAAGGCTTCTTCTGTTATTACTCCTTCTCAGAGAATACCTTGTTGGTGTTGGTACTAATGTGTCAAAGTTCTGTTTTGCAAATACAGCGTTTTTTTTTTTTAATAGGATTGTGTCTGCATCACCATGTACCTGTAACCAATACTTTCTATGGATTTTACTATAAAATAGTTTAAAAAATTTTTAAGAGATTTTGCTCACCATCATCTGATTACAAAACTGACTACTTGCATTATCTATACTAGCATGGCTCAGTTGTGGCCCTGTGTTTGCGCAAGTGTAGAGGAAGTATGCCTGAGCTGAAAGCAGTTTCTAAATGTTTAGAAATATTTAAATAATCTATACATGAGTCATGACAAATGCACCGGACTTTGTATACGATAGTGTAAGATGTGATATAAACGACCTTTTTGAAATCACTTTAGCCATGTTGTTATGTCAGGATTAAAAAGGTTGTGTTTTTTTTTTAACTTACTTTTGTTCTGGGTAAATTTCTATTAAGTATTAAGAGAACAAAAAATTTTCAGATTGACAATTTACCTCGGAACTTTTTTTTTCTTTTTATCATTTTCCCTTCAATTGTTGAAACAGGATAGTGTGTATCTGTCACTACAAAGCATTGTGGACTGGTTCAGGGGCACTGTAGGAGTTCCTTTGGAAAGAAAATACAACAGTGTACTTTTTGGAGGTAATATATACAGTTGTGGTCAGAAGTTTACATACAGTGACATGAATGTCATCTTGGATATAAATGTCATGGCAATATTTGGGCTTTCAGTAATTTCTTTGAACTGTCCTTTTTCTGTGGCAGGATGATTGTACAGCATACATCTTTAAAAAAAACACTAGAATTTGGTGCACAAGTTTTAATTTTCTTTGGGTTTTCTGAAATCAACACAGGGTCAAAATTATACATACAAGGTCAAAAATTTACATCCGCTCACTTAGATTATTAATTCAGAGGTGCTGAAACTTCCAAAATGTCTTTTATCTTGCCAAGGTCTCTTAATTTCCTGTTAGTGATCATGATTGACTACAGCTGGTAGCTTCTCTGTGCCTTCATAAAATGGGTTTGTTTACAGCACTCGTTGGATTGACCAACATACAATACAATGAGAAAGTCCAAGGAGCTCAGTGCAGATCTGAGAGAGGATCGCAGATATACACACCTCCAGAATGTCTCTTGGAGCCATTTCTAAACAACTGCAAATTCCAAGATCAGTTCAAACAATTGTGAGGTGTAGTCACTTTGCCAAGCCACTTTGCTTCAAGAAAACCCAAACTGTCACCCTCAGCTGAAAGGAAATTGGTTTAGATGGTCAGGAGCAACCTGGGAACCACCATGTCACAGCCCTGCCATGAGCTGGAAGCTGATGGATCACTGTCTACAGTTCAGATCACCATGGACTAAGAGGCTGCTATTGAAGAAAGAACCCCCTTCTCCAAAATTGATACCTTCAAGCTTAACTAAAGTTTGAAGCTGACCACATGGACAAAGAAAAAAGCCTTCTGGAGGATAGCTGTATGGCCAGATGAGACAAAGATTGAGTTGCTTGGCCACAATGACCACCATGTACAGAGGGACACTGTGTACCAGCTGGTGGTGGTGGTAGGATCATCATGCTCTGGGGCTGTTTTGCTGCCAGTGGAACTGGTTCATTGCACAAAGTGGATGGAATAATGAAGAAGGAGGTCTACCTCAGAATTTTTCAGCGTAAACCATCAGAAACTTAAACATGACTTGGGATAATGAATCCAAACACGCATCAGAGCTGGTTGTGGAGGATAAAGCAGGCTAACATTAAGCTTAAAACGAGTCCTGACTTCAACCCGATTGAAAATATATGGACCGTGTTTATAAGTCGAGTCCATGCCAAGAAAAAAAAACAAAACAAATTTAATTGAACTCTACCAATTCTACCATGAAGAGTTGTGAAATATCCAACCAGAATTCTGCCAGAAGCTTGCTCATGGTAAACAAAAATGTTTGGTCAAGGTGAATCTTGTGAAGAGACATTTGACCCAAATATTAGGTGTGCTGTATGTATAATTTTGACCCTGTGTTGATTTCAGAAAACCCAAAGAAAATTAAAACTTGTGCACCAAATTCTAGTGTTTTTTTTAATTAAAGATGTATGTTGTACATTCTGCCACAGAAAAAGAACAGTTCAAAGAAATTACTGAAAGCCCAAATATTGCCATGAGGGGAAGTCATGGCCTAATGGTTAGAGAAACAGCTTTGGGACCAAAAGGTTGCTGGTTCGATTCCCCAGACTAGCAGGATTGACTTAAGTGCCCTTGAGCAAGGCACCTAACCCCCAACCGCTCCGGCAAGAGTGGTGGCGTACCTTGTGTCTGATTAGCCAAAGAAAAACTGATGATGTGATCATCAGTTCGGGCATTGAACTCGACCAACTGAACTGAACTTGCCATGACATTCATATCCAAGATGACACTCATGTCACTGTATGTAAACTTCTGACCACAACTGTACATGCACACATTTTAGTTTCTGAAATGATCTCCCAAGCAGCTTGTGTCCCACAGTGAATGAATAATTTCTTTTTTTTTTCCCCACTTCTTAGGTCTGATTGGTTCCCTCTACTCTTTGCTGCAGTTCGTTTCCTCTCCTTTGATAGGAGCTGCATCTGATCAGCATGGCAGAAGACCGCTGCTACTTTTAACCACTGTGAGACGAGTCGACTTTAATATGAAGCTGATCTCAAATTAGGAGAGATTGTTCATAGGTTTCATGTGTATCCTTTTGCTCTGACTGACGCTGCAATTGCTCATATCTGAAAATGAATTAGTCTCTGTGTTGTACAGGTGGGGCTGATTTTCTCCTATATTCTCTGGGCTGTTTCTCACAACTTCAGCGTTTTTCTCCTGTCACGTGTGGTGGGAGGAATCTGTAAGGGCAACGTCAGCCTCTGCACTGCTGTCGTTGCAGATTTGTCTTGCCCCAAAGCGAGAAACAGAGGAATGGTGAGTCATTAGTTTAATTACAACTGTCTGTGTGTCTTCAGGAAGAGATCTAAAAGACCTTGTAGATGTTCACATGGTTTGTGCAATGACTGACCTGTTCCTTTTTGTGCTGTTTTCACATTAGGCAATGATTGGCGTTGCATTCTCTGTGGGCTTCACTCTGGGCCCGTTAATGGGAGCCTACTTTGCACTGAGACCAGTGGATGCTGAGATGTTTTATCAAGGCCCTGCTCTACTGGCAGTTCTCTTCTCTGTAGCAGATCTGCTGTTCATTTTTCTCATGCTTCCAGAGACTTTGCACAAGGCAAGGGAAAAAAATATGACTAATTATCCCGTACACTAACTAATATGAACCATGATAAAGTAAATTAAGGATACTTGCTCATAATTTTGGTGGCTACATAATCATCTACGAGTCATATTTACAACAAGATCAACTATGAGCTACTGTTCACTTGCGTATCCCCCCGCTCTCGCTTATATCACAATGCGAGCAATCGGAGGAATAGGACACTTATTATGAATGTTGACTTCAACAAATAATTAACCCTGAAACAAGTAAGTAAAGAGCATTGTTTTCCCCAGGTATTTCAAATAGCATCCTGGTAAACTGTAATTTCGAAATAGCATTTTGCTTCTTGAAGTGGTGTCAAAATCCACCCTCTATGTTTTGTAAATGCATTCAGTCAGTAAACAGGAAGTCGATGTGTGACAGATCTGAAAATGGTATAGAACCCCAAGCTGAAGCTCGGTACCAAATATCAAGTAGTTGTGATTTGTAGTTGCTGAGAAAATTGTTACGAAATTTTGTAAATCCACACTATATGTTTTGTAAATACATTCAGTCAGTAAACAAGAAGTCGATGTGCGACAGACCTGAAAATGGTATACACAGTATAGAACCCCAAGCTGAAGCTCGGTACCAAATATCAAGTACAACCCCGATTCCAAAAAAGTTGGGACAAAGTACAAATTGTAAATAAAAACGGAATGCAATGATGTGGAAGTTTCAAAAGTCCATATTTTATTCAAAATAGAACATAGATGACATATCAAATGTTTAAACTGAGAAAATGTATCATTTAAAGAGAAAAATTAGGTGATTTTAAATTTCATGACAACAACACATATCAAAAAAGTTGGGACAAGGCCATGTTTACCACTGTGAGACATCCCCTTTTCTCTTTACAACAGTCTGTAAACGTCTGGGGACTGAGGAGACAAGTTGCTCAAGTTTAGGGATAGGAATGTTAACCCATTCTTGTCTAATGTAGGATTCTAGTTGCTCAACTGTCTTGGGTCTTTTTTGTCATATCTTCCGTTTTATGATGCACCAAATGTTTTCTATGGGTGAAAGATCTGGACTGCAGGCTGGCCAGTTCAGTACCCGGACCCTTCTTCTACGCAGCCATGATGCTGTAATTGATGCAGTATGTGGTTTGGCGTTGTCATGTTGGAAAATGCAAGGTCTTCCCTGAAAGAGACGTCGTCTGGATGGGAACATATGTTGCTCTAGAACCTGGATATACCTTTCAGCATTGATGGTGTCTTTCCAGATGTGTAAGCTGCCCATGCCACACGCACTAATGCAACCCCATACCATCAGAGATGCAGGCTTCTGAACTGAGCGCTGATAACAACTTGGGTCGTCCTTCTCCTCTTTAGTCCGAATGACACAGCGTCCCTGATTTCCATAAAGGACTTCAAATTTTGATTCGTCTGACCACAGAACAGTTTTCCACTTTGCCACAGTCCATTTTAAATTAGCCTTGGCCCAGAGAAGACGTCTGCGCTTCTGGATCATGTTTCGATACGGCTTCTTCTTTGAACTATAGAGCTTTAGCTGGCAATGGCGGATGGCACGGTGAATTGTGTTCACAGATAATGTTCTCTGGAAATATTCCTGAGCCCATTTTGTGATTTCCAATACAGAAGCATGCCTGTATGTGATGCAGTGCCGTCTAAGGGCCCGAAGATCACGGGCACCCAGTATGGTTTTCCGGCCTTGACCCTTACACACAGAGATTCTTTTGATGATATTATGCACTGTAGATGATGATATGTTCAAACTCTTTGCAATTTTACACTGTCAAACTCCTTTCTGATATTGCTCCACTATTTGTCGGCGCAGAATTAGGGGGATTGGTAATCCTCTTCCCATCTTTACTTCTGAGAGCCGCTGCCACTCCAAGATGCTCTTTTTATACCCAGTCATGTTAATGACCTATTGCCAATTGGCCTAGTGAGTTGCAATTTGGTCCTCCAGCTGTTCCTTTTTGTACCTTTAATTTTTCCAGCCTCTTATTGCCCCTGTCCCAACTTTTTTGAGATGTGTTGCTGTCATGAAATTTCAAATGAGCCAATATTTGGCATGAAATTTCAAAATGTCTCACTTTCGACATTTAATATGTTGTCTATGTTCTATTGTGAATACAATATCAGTTTTTGAGATTTGTAAATGATTGCATTCCATTTTTATTTACAATTTGTTCTTTGTCCCAACTTTTTTGGAATCAGGGTTGTAGTTGTGATTTGTAGTTGCTGAAAAAAGTGTTACGAAATTTTGTAAATCCACGCTATATGTTTTGTAAATACATTGTCAGTAAACAGGAAGTCGATGTGCGACAGACCTGAAAACAGTATACACAGTATAGAACCCCAAGCTGAAGCTCGGTACCAAATATCAAGTAGTTGTGATTTGTAATTGCTGAGAAAAGTGTTACGAAATTTTGTAAATCCACGCTATATGTTTTGTAAATACATTCAGTCAGTAAACAGGAAGTCGATGTGCGACAGACCTGAAAACAGTATACACGGTATAGAACCCCAAGCTGAAGTTTGGTACCAAGTACCAAATGGCTATGATTTGTGGTTGCTGAGAAAAAGGGTGTTTTGGATGGACAGAGGTAAACCAGTATACCCCTCCACCTTTGGAGCGGGGTATAAAAATCTTTTTTGTTTGTTTTAATGTAGGGCACCTCAGAGCCTACAGGTGTTCAGGAGATAGGAGACCTGCTCAACCCAGTGGCCCTTTTCAACTTCTCTGCAGTCACAAGAACAAAGGAGCCACCCTCCAAACAACGTAGGCTCATGTAATATAATATACATTCAAATCCCATGTCGGTAGCTTCTTACTGTTGTTTAATAGCTTGCGTGTTGAACTTACTGCAAGTTGTAAAATACAGTAAGAGTGCCATTCAGTACAGCTCGGAGATGATTGAATTGCTTTTGTCTGCCATATTCTTTTGGCTGGTTTGATTTGGGTAAGCATTGCACACACTTCTTATAAAATAGTCTATTACAGGAATGCTGAAACTCAGTGTGGTTTTAATTTAAACTCAACCATCACAGTGTGTTCCTTACATTTGACTTTCTGTATTTTTTTTTTTCTTTTCTTGTCATTGCTACATCAGGGATGCACAATCTTAAGGTGCTCGGCTTGGTGTACTTCACATACCTCTTCCTTTTCTCTGGTCTTGAGTTCACACTGAGCTTCTTAACTCATCAACGCTTCCAGTTCTCCAGGTAAGTTCTACCCGAGGTGAAACTATCCCAAATATCCTCAAACTGCCGCCACGTGAAACCATGGAATAAAAAGATGTCCCACTGTGAATGTATTGTTTACGATCATTCTGGTCCTATTTCTCTATCCAGTCAAAATTGGTTTTGTATGTCCTGCACAATATTTCTACTTTAACACGTCGATACGATTGTCATGCCTTGACTGACACTCAGTATTGTTCTTATCTGAATCCCAACACATGCCACTTACATTACATACATGTCAACCTTTGGTCAATCAAACCTGTATAACCAACCTCCAAAATCCGTATTTCCCTTATAAAATCCGTATAAGATGCAAATTAAAATAATTTACCTAAAATTTGAATAATAATTAACAATGATATATCCCAGTTACTTTTTATTCAATATTAAGAACAATAAACCTTCAGAATGAATACAAAGCTCCAATGTTTGACAAAAACACAAAGTGTTATCAGCGTAGTTACGAAGGAAATACTTCGTTGTTTGGAGACAGGTTTCACCGAGCGGCTATTATGCGCGAGACTTCATATTAGCCACAAAGTCAGGAAAATCTGTTCGTAAAATTACGTTATAATGACCAAATACAATGAAAAGTACTTTTCCAGTGTCACCTGTGAAAGGTAATCCCATGTGATCTCGTTTGGACGGTAAACCTGTTGGTACAGTTAAACGCAGCACATGAATGAGGCATCTTTATTCTCGGCTACTGTTGAAGAATCTCCACTTTGCCACATCCAATATGGCGGCGAGGATGACGTATGATTCTACGCAGAAGGCGGCGTCTATGTTTATATGTCTATGACTTCACGGTTGGCGGGATTCTCGCAATGCGGTGTGCGCATGATCAAAAGTGGAACGAAGTCTCGCTACCACAAGATAACGCGCGATTTCATAAGACTCTTTACTGGCTGTCTGTGGTGTACAGTACGTTTGTAAATGTTATGCGCTCTTTTATCATCGTGGGAATTGATTATAGCTCTAAATAAATATTGAAGTTTTTTTAAAGAATCCGTATAACTTTATTTGTACGCCCGTATACTACGTTTATTGAATCAAATCCGTATAAAATACGGACATTCCGTATAGGTTGACATGTATGACATTATCACGGAGAGTAATTTATCTGGAAAATCTCATTTCTAATGTTTGATCATGATCAGCTGACTTTATTGGCAATGACAAAAATGCCAAGATGAGCATTTCTTTGTCCCAGCATGCAACAGGGGAAGATGTTCTTCTTCATTGGTATCACCATGGCAGCATTCCAGGGAGGATACGCCCGCAGGATCCAGCCAGGTCAGCAGATCCGGACAGTCCGCATGGCAAGTCTCTCAGTTCAACACTGTTCCTTTTCAATTAAACACAGTTAATCCTTCACAGGAGCACGAGATAAAATTACAGTACACACAGTTCAAGAATTCAGCATAGTTTATTATATCACATTTAATAGCATTTAGCAGACACTCTTATCCAGAGCAACGTACAACATGGCCTAATGGTTAGAGAAGCAGCTTTGGGGCCAAAAGGTTGCTGGTTTGATTCCCTGGACCAACAGGAATGAGGAAGGCACCTAACCCCTAACTGCTCCCCAATATGTTGCACGTCACTCTGGATAAGTCTGTTAAATCCCAGTAATGTAGCATACCCAGAGCAGCCTGGGGAGCAGTTGGGGTTAGGTGCCTTGCTCAAGGGCACTTCAGCCATTCCTTTTGGTCCAGGGAATCAAACCAGCAACCTTTTGATCCCAAAGCTACTTCTCTAACCATTAGACCATGGCTTCCTCCATGTTTGTTCATCTTTAAAGATTGAAGATGTATGTGTGTGTATATAATATTAAATGTGGGTTTATTCATCAACTGAATTGCACGAACAATTTAGCAACAGTAGTTTTTGTGTAAACTGCAAGTTGGCTTAGTGGTTAGTGTGTTTGCCTCTCGACTGGGAGATTGCAAGTTTAACTCGCAGTCAAGTTGTACCAAAAGTGGTATCTACTACCATCTGGCGGGCCGGGCATGCTGCAATATGGACACGAGTAGAGAGTCTAACGCTCATGGTTACCTATGTAACCCTAGTTATGTAATGGGTGAGAGGCTCAGGGCTACAGAAACCGAGATCAGTGCCACTCAATGCGCGAAGTGCCTGGTTAGTACTAGGACAGGAGACTGCCTGGGAAGATCAGGCCCTGGCATGGGAAGGGACTTTTTTGTTTTTGTATATGGATGCATGGGCGGCACGGTGGTGTCGTGGTTAGCACTGTCTCCTCACAGCAAGAAGATTCTGGGTTTGAGCCCAGCGGGGGCCTTTCTGTGTAGAGTTTGTTCTCCCGGCGTCTGCGTGGGTTTCCTCCGGGTGCTCTGGTTTCCAAAGACATGCAGGTTAGACTAATTGGTGGCTCTAAATTGACCGTGTGTGTGTGAATGGTTGAGCGGAGAAAACCTGTATAATAATCCAGTAGAAGGCAACGGGAAACCACTACTATAATGTTCCCTGGAGACTCTGATGGCTGAAGCCATCAGAGCGGCCACGTCACTGTAGTGATATGCCAAAATGGATGGATGGTTTGGAGGCATGTTGTATCTTACTTTGTTTCATGGCAAAACTAATAAACAGATTAATTTAAAAAGAAAGAGAGAAATCTGTCTAGCATTTTATACAAAGAACTCCCCACTGCTAAGAGTATTATGTGAGAGTCAAAGAAGTAATCGAAGCCATGGCCTAAAGGTTAGAGAAGCAGCTCTGGGACCAAAAGGTTGCTGGTTTGATTCCCTGGAATGGCTGAAGTGTCCTTGAGCAAGGCACCTAACCCCCAACTGCTCCCTGGGTTCTACAGCACTACTCTGGGGATGTGTGCTCACATCCCCAAATGGGTTAAATGCAGAGAAAGAATTTCACCATGCTTTAATGTACATGTGATGAATAAAGGCTTAAAATTCCCCAAAATAATTTTAAAGTAGTACTGTATAATTGATGCAGCCTGTTCATCTTGATTCCCCAATGTTTTAGAAACTGTTTTTCCTTTTTTATGTATCGAAATACACGAGTAACACCATTAAAATATACTTATAGAAAAGTATAGGTTAAAAAATAAACTATTTTTTACCTTGGCTTTTAAGGAATAATCATTATGTCAATGGCGTGTTTTTATTTCTAAGTCGGATTTTTGTATTTTCAGGCAATGTTATTACTCATTCCAGCTTTCATACTCCTTGGAATAGCGTGGAATTTAATAGTGCTCTACATCAGCCTGTTTTTGTATTCCTTTGGTAAGCATTATCTATTTTTTTTTTTTAGATTTTCTTTTTGAGAATTGACATTTTACTGGAAAAGAAATGGCTCGTTATACCGACAGCATGCCTTCTCTGTTTTTCTCCAGCGGCTGCCATTGTTGTGCCGTGCCTTTCAGCACAAGTATCTGGACACGGTGAGCACGAGTTCTCCCAACTGTATTAATCAACAACCATAGATAAATTTATTCCCATTATTCATCCTGTTAATTAAAAAGTAATTGAAAAAAAAGTAGCAATTTTTATACTCCGTGTTTGCGGCCTGTATTTTGTTTCATCGCTGAATAGGTAACCGTTTATCCTTATTTCTTGATTGCATTAGGCACAGCGAGTCAGAAGGGTACAGTGATGGGGATCCTGCGTAGTCTTGGCGCACTGGCCCGAGCACTGGGCCCAATTGTGGCTTCATCAGGTGACCAATCTCATATCAGTTTGTATGTGGTTAAAGGTCCCATGGCATGAAATTGTCACTTTCTGAGGTTTTTTAACGTTAAAATGAGTTCCTCTGACCTTCTTAAGTCACCCCAGTGGCTAGAAATTTCATAATGTGTAAACCAAACTATGCCCAACAATTGAGAATGGCGCGTCAAAACGGCGCGTTGATAAACTCTTCCCTTGCCTACGTCAGCAAGGGAGATGATCCCCACGCCCCCCCTCTGGATTCCCACCCACTGTATGGATTGCCCCGCCCAGTTGTAGTGAGGAGACCATAGAGGACACAACAACATGGCATCACCTAAGCGAGCGAAACATGGAAATTGCGCTGTACATGGATGTGACAACACAGAAAAGAGTGTTTTTACTGCCGACGGGAGAGCCCCTGAAGACGCAGTGGCTTAATTTTATTTACTTCAATAATACGCCGTCGAGTCTACCTAAGACGGTGTATGTTTGTCGGAAGCATTTTCCTGAGGAATGTTTCCACAACTTGGGACAGTACAGGGCAGGTTTTGCACATCAACTGTCACTGAAGCCTGGGTCCGTACCAAGCATCCCTGCTGCATCAGCAACAAACACCGAACAAGTAAGTGTATAACTGGTCGTTTTGCCGTGTTTTAAAATCGGTGCGTTAGCCTAGCAATGGCTACATTAGCTGTGCAGCTAACCGCTTCCTGCAGTTAGCCAGGTAATCTGCGCTACAAAACTAAAGAGCATGCAGCATGCTCTGTTAAACTGAGTTTAGTCTGGAAATTGACTGTAACTTATGAGCTTATGTTTGACTATTGCTCCGCAATGCATGTCTTCTGTTGGATAAGCGCTATGTTGTTGTAGTTGCTGCTTCTATCCTCTTTGGTTATGGAGTGCGTGTTCAAGCCTAGGATATTATACGTTCGTAAACTACCACTCCGAACACTCTCACTCTCTGTTCTCTGTGTCACGTTGAGTTTACGAAAGGAGTCCGAGGGAGAACGGGGTTTTGTCTTAGCAGCGTGGCTACAGGCGCTGATAGCAGCGAGTATGTGTGCGCGCAGCTTGGTCAAGCCCCTCCCCCTCCCCCCATGGCCCGCCCCCACCCTCTACCCTTCCCCGCCTCCTGCTTCTCATTAGCAAAACGACGCACTGGGAAAAGCGCTGAAATGGGGCTTTCTCCCAGGAGGCTGTATCTATGTGCCGAGGGTTCATTTCGAGAAAGGCTGCGGATATAACATCCGGAAACCTCCACGAGCCCGTTTAAAGCATCAACAAACCACCATGCCATGGGACCTTTAAACAAAATAAGGAGAAGCCTTTTCTCTTATTACTATAGCCTACAGTTTAACTACCAGCACTCCTCCAGAAATGATCTTGCCCACATACATGTATTACTGAGAGTATAGATCATCTTTAGCTTTTTAGTTGGTCATTTCCTGGTCAAGATCATTTAAAAAGAGGCATGTGTAGTCCTTTATATTTAGGCAGTTGTGACATTTTCCTTTGCAGTGTACTGGCTTGCTGGAGCTGAGATGTGCTTCGTCGTCAGTTCGGCTTTCTTTATTGTCCCGTTGCTCTTATTGAGCCGACTACAGCAACACAAAGAGGACTAAGAACACTCATGCAACGTTTACCGGAAATACTTTTTACAAACTCCTTTTATATATTCAAGTATGGGGTACATGTATAGTATTTTTCTACTTTCCTTTTTATATACTTTTTTTTTTTTTACAAAACATTCATGGTACGATATGATTTGAAAAGACCGTAATGCAGTATGACACTGACATGGTTTTGTTATACTACAGGGCTGCACTAGATATTACATTTGATTAACATTACAAACCTTTTGTAACTCTGTAACATGGTGTAGACATGTAGATTTTCTGTTCTCTAACTCTGTTGTGAACCCATCAGGCACTCCGTTGCATTTATTTTTGCACCTGCCGGTATAATGCAAACCGTTTGATGTTGTGGAAGGATAATGAGAATTTTTATTCTCGCAGAATTACCTGTTCACATGTAAAACTGCAAACATTAAACGTTGACCTCATGTAAACCTGCTGTCCTGAAGAAGTTTGTAA
Organism: Neoarius graeffei; assembly: GCF_027579695.1. NCBI lineage: Eukaryota > Metazoa > Chordata > Actinopteri > Siluriformes > Ariidae > Neoarius > Neoarius graeffei. The sequence goes on from NC_083592.1 coordinate 32,928,658, forward strand.
TGGGAATTCTGTTTTTTTTTTTTTTCACTGAGTCAGATCCTTGGGCACAGCTTCCAAACAGTCCACTGTATTTTTGTTCTCCAGTGAGTCGTGTTGTGCACATGGTGCCCTGCAATGGACTGATGTCCCATCCAGGGTGTATTTCTGCCTTCCACTGAGTGTTCATGGGAAATGCTCTGGATTCACCACTCACTAAAGATGAATGAATTCGCACTAAAACCGTTTATGTTGAAACAAGGTGTCCATGATCATTTCAAAATTACACTGCAAGAGGAAAGGCACTGGCTACATCTACAAAAAAAAGAAGAAGAAGAAAACAGCTTGTATATGCGAGCTAGCTCACAATAGTCTACTAGTAGCACCATAAACTTGTACAGTATATGGAAGAAGAAGAAAATACAGGTACATGCACTCACTGGCCATTTTAATAAGAACTTGTTCTTGATTCTAAGATTCCTGTTCTTGGCTGCACGATGTGTTCTTCTGCTGTTGCATGCTGAGATGTTTTTCTGCTCACCATGGATGTAAAGAGTTGCTATGTGTTACTATATCCTTGCTGGCAGCTCAGACCAATCTGGCCATTTTCCTCTGACCTCTCTAATCAACAAGACGTTTCCACCCACAGAACTGTCGCTCACTCAGTGTTTTTTGTTTTTCGCACCACTCTGTGTAAACTCCAGAGACTGTGTGTGAAAACCCCAGATGATCAGCACTTTTTGAAATACTCAAACCACTCAATCTGGCACCAACACCCATGTCACAGTGAAAGTCACACTTTTTGAGATCATAATTTTTCCCCTTCTGATGTTTGGAGTGAACATTAACCGAAGCTCTTGATTTGTATGTATAGGTGTTCCTAATAAAGTGGCTGGTGAATGAATATCTCATCTCATTATCTGTAGCCGCTTTATCCTGTTCTACAGGGTCGCAGGCAAGCTGGAGCCTATCCCAGCTGACTACGGGCGAAAGGTGGGGTACACCCTGGACAAGTCGCCAGGTCATCACAGGGCTGACACATAGACAACCATTCACACCTACGGTCAATTTAGAGTCACCAGTTAACCTAACCTGCATGTCTTTGGACTGTGGGGGAAACCGGAGCACCCGGAGGAAACCCACGCGGACACGGGGAGAACATGCAAACTCCGCACAGAAAGGCCCTCACGGGGCTCGAACCCAGACCTTCTTGCTGTGAGGCGACAGCGCTAACCACTACACCACCGTGTCGCGGTGAATTTTTTATATATATATATGGCATGCTGTTCAGGAAATTAACCTTTGAATATATAGAATGAAACCCTGAATATGTGGAATGAAACTTTTTGTATTCTGCCCCCACTCCCACAGCTCGGCAGATAGACAACAGGTCCCAAGAAAAACTCTGACTCAGAGGAGAGTATTAGAGTATATTGAGAAATGCTGTAAAACTCGACAAACAATTTACAAATTCGTTTTATATCCAGAAAATACCATTATACAAATATGCGTTAGCTTCCGGCTAATGTTAATGGCAAAATTAATGTATATTCTAACATTCGCCACGATCGGCGAATGCACAAGCATAGATTTAGACTTGGACAGACTTTAACGATCCATGAGGGAAATGACTGTCACCGTAGCTTCATTGCACATAAAAGAAGTAAACACTAATAAAACCACAAGCATTCGCCAGAGTGTTAACAATGTCTTTATTGTTTAAAATAGCTGCAACCAAATCCCGAGCCGACTGACTCATTTTTGCTACAGGACGGCGGCAGTGCCTTCATGACGTCAGCCAAGTTTCATTCCATATATTCAGAGTTTCATTCCATATATTCAGAGTTTCAATCTTTGAATATATTGAATGAAACTCTGAATATATGGAATGAAACTTGGCTGACGTCATGAAGGCACTGCCGCCGTCCTGTAGCAAAAATGAGTCAGTCGGCTCGGGATTTGGTTGCAGCTATTTTAAACAATAAAGACATTGTTAACACTCTGGCGAATGCTTGTGGTTTTATTAGTGTTTACTTCTTTATGTGCAACGAAGCTACGGTGACAGTCATTTCCCTCGTGGATCATTAAAGTCTGTCTAAGTCTAAATCTATGCTTGTGCATTCGCCGATTGCGGCGAATGTTAGCATTAGCATATACGTTAATTTTGCCATTAACATTAGCCGGAAGCTAATGCATATTTGTATAACGGTATTTTCTGGATATAAAACGAATTTGTAAATTGTTTGTTGAGTTTTACAGCGTTTCTCAATATACTCTAATACTCTCCTCTGAGTCAGAGTTTTTCTTGGGACCTGTTGTCTATCTGCCGAGCTGTGGGAGCGGGGGCAGAATACAAAGTTTCATTCCGTATATTCAGGGTTTCATTCCATATATTCAGGGTTTTATTCCATATATTCAAAGTTTTATTCCATATATTCAAAGTTTCATTCCATATATTCAGGGTTTTATTCCATATTCAAAGGTTCATTCCATATATTCAGGGTTTCATTCAATATATTCAAAGATTAATTTCCTGAATGGCATGCCATACATACATAATATATATGTATGTGTGTGTTATTTACCAGCTGGGAGGTCCGTATCGTGAAATACCGTGACCGAGGTCTTGAAAGTACTGAGCGAGGCCCTCTGGGCCGAGATCATGGTATTTCACCGACCTTAAGCTGGTAAATAATATATTTATTTTTTTCTTTACCAAATTCTAACAGAAAACGAGAGCGCCCGAAAGGGAAAACCGAGCCGCCGTTTTGAATCCTCATTCACGGCTGCAATGCAAATTGCTTCCTCCTCGGTATACAAGTGCACTTCCATGGCAGGAAAAAAAATACATTTTGCCGCCTATTTGTACAAAATCTGAGTCATTGAGGATTCAGCCATGTTTTTGCTCGGCGTTAGCAACAGTTAGAGGTTTTTAGCTTTCTCCTGAAATGTTTTCTTTTATTTCTTCTTCCTCAGGGTAGTAAAACTCGCTTTCGCTGTGAAGACTGTTGTTATCACTATCCATGATGTAAAATTAATGCTGTTCTCCTGAGAAATGCTGGCAAAAAATTTAAGATTTTTGATAACCTTATAAATAAATCTTATAAAAAAAGATAAATGTTGACAAAAATTGCAACTATGTTTGTTGTTGTGAACGAGTGAGTCGCCAGAGGTCCGCCAGAGGGCGGCACGGCGGTGTAGTGGTTAGCACTGTCGCCTCACAGCAAGAAGGTTCCGGGTTCAAACCTCACGGCCGACAGGGGCCTTTCTGTGTGGAGTTTGTATGTTCTCCCCGTGTCCGCGTGGGTTTCCTCCGGGTGCTCCGGTTTCCCCCACAGTTTAAAGACATGCAGATTCGGTACAATGGGGCCACTGTAATTGGCGCAAGCTGTTGTGGTTTCCCATGCCATGATGTATGTATACACACACACACACACATATATATATATATATATATATATATATATATATATATATATATATATCTTCCTATGGCAAAAGCTAAATAAATTAATAAATAAATAACCGGAGTCTGTATCGTACAGACCCGCTCGCCAGCCAATCAGAGCGCAGGATTTGATGGAAACTGGACCGTGAAAAAAATAAATTAAATTACCTCTTCTTGGCAAAATGTTTTTTATTTATCCTTATAAAATTACACTATATTCTGCAAGACGCAGAAGACATATTTTAAACACGTTTGAAAATAAATGTAAGACAATATCTTTTCCATTTCCAATATCAAATATTATGAATAGTTATTCTTCTAAGGATTTTCTAAAGATTTTTTAAATTTTGATCGCAATAACATCACTGTAATGAAACAAACTGCAATTCATGCATTATTCAACTGTATTAATATTCAAGCATTTTAGTGTTCCCTAAACATGTTTACTGTACCACCATTTTCCACAGTTAACGTACTGTATGTGAGACACACTGTCAGTGAAGAACAATTTCTTATTGCTATTAGTCAAAATACTTTAATCATAAATGTGATTTTATGAATCAACACCAAACATTGACTGTTTTTTTAACCCAAAAATAGTAAATGACCTGAAATACTTTGTTTCATTATAATTTATGGAAAATAAACAAATCCTGAAATTGTGTAATCAGTTATCTCTATAATTTTACATAAACTCCTTTTCATACATTTTGTCATTTTTGTTATTAAAACAAATTTGTACCAAATGCAGTTTGTATTTTGTATTTTTTATACTATACAGAATAGTCTCATCTCATTATCTGTAGCCGCTTTATCCTGTTCTACAGGGTCGCAGGCAAGCTGGAGCCTATCCCAGCTGACTACGGGTGAAAGGCGGGGTACACCCTGGACAAGTCGCCAGGTCATCACAGGGCTGACACATAGACACAGACAACCATTCACACTCACATTCACACCTACGGTCAATTTAGAGTCACCAGTTAACCTAACCTGCATGTCTTTGGACTGTGGGGGAAACCGGAGCACCCGGAGGAAACCCACGCGGACACGGGGAGAACATGCAAACTCCACACAGAAAGGCCCTCGCCGGCCACGGGGCTCGAACCCGGACCTTCTTGCTGTGAGGCGACAGCGCTAACCACTACACCACCGTGCCAGCCTATACAGAATAGTTTTGTTGAAATACTTTAAAAGTAGACGGCCTTTTGATTTCATAAAATCAGTGAAATTTAGTTCCCTCTGAAATTTGGTCATTGTTGTGGTATATGTTTATTTCTGTAATATCAAAAAAAAATATATATATCGTTTGCTTCATGCAATCAAGCAGACAGAGGAAGTCCATGTGTGCATGCACAGGTTTACCTTTGTCGTCGTTGTCTTCATCTTTTGGGCTGCATGGTGGTGTAGTGGTTAGCACGGTCGCCTCACAGCAAGAAGGTCCTGGGTTCAAGCCCAGCAGCCGGCAAGGGCCTTTCTGCGTGGGTTTCCTCCGGGTGCTCTGGTTTCCCCCACAGTCCAAAGACATGCAGGTTAGGCTAATATGGGACGGCCTTGGGCTGAGGTGCCCTTGAGCGAGGCATCTAACTCCCAACTGCTCCCTGGGCACTGTTAGCGTGGCTGCCCACTGCTCTGGGTATGTGTATGTGCTCATTGCTCATGTGTGTGTTCACTGCTTCAGATGGGTTAAATGTAGAGAGGAATTTCACAAGTGTGTGATGAATAAAGTTGTGCTTTCTTTCTTTTATGGCAGCTGTTGCATTACTACCACCTACAGGTTTCTCTTGACCGTGCACTAACAGTTACATCATTCTGTCACTAAACAAACAGCTGATCACACCAAGGTGCTCGCTGATATTTATTAGCTTGGTCCTGCGTTTCCTTTCCTTCGCAACATATCTTTTCTTCTCGTTACTGTAGTCAGTCTTTCACGTTCCATTTTTTTCTCATCTCATTATCTCTAGCCGCTTTATCCTTCTACAGGGTCGCAGGCAAGCTGGAGCCTATCCCAGCTGACTACGGGCGAAAGGCGGGGTACACCCTGGACAAGTCGCCAGGTCATCACAGGGCTGACACATAGACAAACAACCATTCACACTCACATTCACACCTACAGTCAATTTAGAGTCGCCAGTTAACCTAACCTGCATGTCTTTGGACTGCGGGGGAAACCGGAGCACCCGGAGGAAACCCACGTGGCCATTTTTTTCTTCTGTTTCAAATTTGTATCCCACAATGCCTTGTGTGAACAGGGAAAGCACACCACATGATGCCTGACGTATCTTGTTTTGCATCATGGTGAGGCAGGAAAAAATAGAGGAGAACTTAGGGCCACGTGGCTCTAAATTCATTAATTGTTTTTAAAAAAAAACTAAAAACTGGAAGTCTGTGATTTGAATTCGGTAGCTTTTGGTCCATTAAACAAAAAAAATAATTGTGTGTCAGGGAAAATTCTTTAAAGGTCATAGGCAAAGGTTTTCAATTTATGCACATTTGAAACTTTATATGTTAAAAAACCCTCTGTAATTTTCTTCTGGTCCCAAGAAGTATTGTTAATAAGTAATAATTAAAATAAGTTAGCGCGGATCACGGTGAATTTCTGCTCAGCGATTTTCGTGACCACTCGGCATGTGACATCATTCAAGGGAAACAAATCGCCTGAGTTGAGTCCACTTCAATTTATTTGCGTTGCCGTTCGGCTTGAGTGCAGACGTGCGTTTGGGAATTTCCAAAGAAAAACCATGCCTTATTGTTGTGCAGTGAACTGTAACAGAGCCGGTTCAGACCTCCATGGGGCCCTAGGCAAAATTCTGCTAAGGGGCCCTCTTAACTGAACCCCAAAATGTTCAACAGTCGCACCTGACACCCAGTGCTTCCACTCATCCCCTCTTTAAACATATTGCACTAGTGTTGCCACCTGTTGGGCTGACTGGCTGGACTCTGTGCTGCTTGTTAGAAACTTAAGCATCGCACCTGGAAAATATAGATAAGGCTACTATTAATTCAGCTCCATCAAATTGGCTGCACTTGTTTTACCTTCAGATACTGTACTTAAAATGTAGGTGATTTAGATTATTATTTAGCCTATTTAGCACCATTGTCATATTTCATGAGTTTTATTTATTCACTAATATATCTGCATCTATATTTGCCTGTGGGCTGTCCAAGCAAACAAAATTCAATCTTAGTAAATATTTATCCATTACTTTCCATTTTGTATAAGTGCAGTTGTAACTACACTCAGAACGATTGATATAACACTTAAATTGTAGAAGCCAGCAAGACGCACACGGAGACTGTCCGGGGTTCACCCAGGGCTCACCGCCCTGTTATGTAGGTCAAACACCGACTAGCCCCGTCCCTCCCACTCTCCCACCCGGAGAGGAGAGTTACCTGACTGCTGTTCTCGCTGTTCATTTTCATGCAGTTTCTTTTTCCTTTTTTCACTCCCCGAGGGATAACTCCGGTTCATCTTGCTAGGTTGATGCACATGCACTGGGAATCTGACGTGCGCGAGCAGCGCGACGGACTGTCACGTCGTCACTTTTTTTTTTTTCCCACGGGGCCTCTATGAGCTTGCGGGGCCCTACGCAATGTGCGTAGTGTGCATATTGGGTGAACCTGTACTGAACTGTAACAATGGGACCGGTTCAGGAAGAAGGTTTTTACCTTTTTCTGAGAGAGAGGAGAAGAGGCGGAGAGAGTGGATTGTGCGTGTGAAGCGAGAGGGCTGGCAGCCGGGTAAATACGCCACTCTGTGCTCCGATCACTTTTTGAAGAATCTCAATCTGTTGGAGAGTTTAGGTGTCAGTGTCGGACAGAGAAGGCTCAAACCTGACGCTGTTCCGACAAAATTCGAACACAAAATCAAGCGGTCAAAGAAGAAACGGAGCAGCAACGCTCAAGCAAAAAGGAGAAGATTGGAGGTAAACATTTTTACCTTTGCTTGCAATTGACAAATCAAGAATCCTGAGGGATCCTGTACAATCATTGTGGAAATGAGACAAAAGGGATATTTCCTCACTTAGAGTTGGCTATAAATAGTATAATACTTGTATTACTATTAGCAATATACTATATTCACAATATAAACAAATGCACGTTATATTATGTGTGTGCCCGTGTGGTTTAATTATTCTTCAAAAGGGCTCTTATTTAGTATTACGACGAAAGTAGGAATTTATCATAACGACCAGGATAAATCGTTTGGGCGCGAGTCTTGTTGAGGTCCGGGGTCACCGCGATCAGAGTCGGCCGAGTCGCTGTCCGATTCCGAGGCTGCATGGTCAAACCAGTGAGCCACATTCACCAATTGCTTCGCAACGGCCATAGGTTCATACATATATGGTTTTACCTCTCGATATTTAATTCGGAGAGTTCCTACTTCAAAATCGCTATCGCTTTCACACATTTTACACAACCTCTCACAACCAAAGTCCGTACATGTGTGCTCGGTTCGCAAGTAAACACAGTACTGCTCCCGGTCTGTTTGGCTTGAATGACGTCACAACGGGGCGGCACGGTGGTGTAGTGGTTAGCGCTGCTGCCTCACAGCAAGAAGGTCCGGGTTCGAGCCTCGTGGCCGGCGAGGGCCTTTCTGTGTGGAGTTTGCATGTTCTCCCCGTGTCCGCGTGGGTTTCCTCCGGGTGCTCCAGTTTCCCCCACAGTCCAAAGACATGCAGGTTAGGTTAACTGGTGACTCTAAATTGAGCGTAGGTGTGAATGTGAGTGTGAATGGTTGTCTGTGTCTATGTGTCAGCCCTGTGATGACCTGGTGACTTGTCCAGGGTGTACCCCGCCTTTCGCCCATAGTCAGCTGGGATAGGCTCCAGCTTGCCTGCGACCCTGTAGAACAGGATAAAGCGGCTAGAGATAATGAGATGAGATGAGACGTCACAATGACTGCCCCCTGGCGGTGAAAGTGCGCATAAGTTAGACATAAACAAACCTTTGGAACTTGCGCAAACCAATATGTTTTAATCGTTTTATTCGATTTTAGGATGCAAATTAGACACCAGGAAGCTTGAATTCGCTTTTTGGGTCGTTCTTCTGGAAAATAAAGTTGATATTCTACGTTCCACCCCCGACCCTTGCCTATGACCTTTAAACACTTGAAAAATCTGAAAGGCAGTCTCATTGGGCAGTCTACCTTTAAAGAAGGGGGGGAAGCAGTGTTTAATCTGAACACTGGTGGCGCTGTGGAGTTGAATCCAATTGGTCAGAGAGTTCTCTTACTGCAGGATGGTGTTTGTCTGGGTTGCCTTGTTGTTTGATAATCGTAGAATTTTAGCGCTTTTTATCTGCGGATTTCAGCTAATGCTATAGGCATTACTTAACAACATTTTCTCTAGATATTAATACATATTGTGTTATTAGAGCTACTGAATCCATTTGTACTCTTCTCTACTGCATTCAGTGTTTCTTACTGTGTTGATTTTTATTTACCATTAGGACAAACACAGTCACTATCATCAGAAAGGCCCAGCAGAGGTTGTACTTTCTGCACCAGCTCAGGAAGCTCAACCTGCCTCAGGAGCTGCTGACACAATTCTACTCTGACATCATTCAGTCTGTTCTTTGCTCTTCCATCACTGTTTGGTTTGGATCGGTCACCAAACAGGAGAAGAACAGACTGCAACGGACAATAAGGTCTGCAGAGAAAATTATTGGTGTCAACCTGCCCTCCATCCAAGACTTATACTTGTCCAGAGTCAGGAAACGGGCAGGTAACATCTCTGTGGACCCATCACACCCTGGTCACAATCTGTTTAATCTTCTCTCCTCAGGGAGGCGATATAGATCACTGTATGCAAAAACAACCAGACACAAGAACAGTTTCTTCCCTCAGGCTGTCTCTGTGATGAACAGCTAAAATCCACATTCATATATCAGTAATATCACTTGCAAAATATCTGCACACTCATACTGTCATTCTGTGCTCACTGTTACTTATATTTATACTTATTTAAATTTACTAGTCAAGTCAAGTCAACTTTATTGTCAAATATGCTATACATGCTCGACATACAGCGCAGATGAAATATGAGTCCTCTCTGACCCACGGTGCACACAGGCAATGGAATAAATAAAAATAGAATAATTGAAAAAAACAAACAATATAAACAGTATAAACACTCTAGATAGGAACTAGACATAGACTAAACACTCAAACAATATAAACAGTATAAATAAACAGTATAAACACTAGATAAGAACAACACAGACTAAACACTGAGACAATATAAACAGTGTAAACACTAGATAAGAACTACACACAGACTAAACACTCAGACAATATAAACAGTATAAACACTCTAGATATGAACTAGACGTAGACTAAACACTCATATATATATATATATATATATACACACATACATACACACACACACAGGGGTGGCACGGTGGTGTAGTGGTTAGCGCTGTCGCTTCACAGCAAGAAGGTCCGGGTTCGAGCCCCGTGGCCGGCGAGGGCCTTTCTGTGCGGAGTTTGCATGTTCTCTCCGTGTCCGCGTGGGTTTCCTCCGGGTGCTCCGGTCTCCCCTACAGTCCAAAGACATGCAGGTTAGGTTAACTGGTGACTCTAAATTGACCGTAGGTGTGAATGTGAGTGTGAATGGTTGTCTGTGTCTATGTGTCAGCCCTGTGATGACCTGGCGACTTGTCCAGGGTGTACCCCGCCTTTCGCCCGTAGTCAGCTGGGATAGGCTCCAGCTTGCCTGCGACCCTGTAGAACAGGATAAAGCGACTAGAGATAATGAGATGAGATCTTTGCACTATGCACCATATTGCACCAAAAGGGAAATCCTTTCTGTGATGAACAGCTAAAATCCAGATTCATATATCAGTAATATCACTTGTAAAATATCTGAACGGGCGGCACGGTGGTGTAGTGGTTAGCGCTGTCGCCTCACAGCAAGAAGGTCCGGGTTCAAGCCCCGTGGCCGGCGAGGGCCTTTCTGTGCGGAGTTTGCATGTTCTCCCCGTGTCCGCGAGGGTTTCCTCCGGGTGCTCCGGTTTCCCCCACAGTCCAAAGACATGCAGGTTAGGTTAACTGGTGACTCTAAATTGACCGTAGGTGTGAATGAGAGTGTGAATGGTTGTCTGTGTCTATGTGTCAGCCCTGTGATGACCTGGCGACTTGTCCAGGGTGTACCCCGCCTTTCGCCCGTAGTCAGCTGGGATAGGCTCCAGCTTGCCTGCGACCCTGCAGAAGGATAAAGCGGCTAGAGATAATGAGATGAGATGAGATGAGAAATATCTGAACACTTATACAGTCATTCTATGCACACTGTATACTTTATATTTATTTAACTATTCCATACTTGACTTACCTGGATTACTTTGCACTATGCACCTATTTTTGTTGTTGTTTGTTTGTTTGTTTTGTACTATGAGAGCTAAGTGAACCGGAGTCAAATTCCTCGTGTGTGTCCACATACCTGGCAATCAAAGTGTTTCTGATTCTGATTTCTGAGTTTGTACCGCATAGATCTGGCAACCCTGGGCTCTGCTCGCGAGCTGTATAATGGCGGCCTCAGTGAGTGGTTGGTTGTCCGGTGTTGCTAAGGAAGTTAAAAAAAAAAGTTTGCTGTGATGTGAGGAGCTGGCTGCAGGTAACAGGATGCGTTTTATTATTACAGGTGTTATTTTCCAGTACAAGAGAATTTAAAAAATGGATTAATTTAGAGACGAATTGCTTTATTTGACACTGTGAGCGAGCTCCAGAGCTGTGATTGAGACTCTTATAGAGGGGGGTTAGCATGTTATGCTAATCACAGTGAGTTAACCGTTACTAAAGCAGATTATTAGGGAGCTGTGTTTTATATAAAGGACGCATAACAATATGAACAAAAAGAGACAGGATTTAATGACTTTTTTCCCCCAGCTTGAGGCTGTCTTTTGTGAGGGACAATTTAGCATTTTTACACGCGCCTTTATGAGCTTAAAGTTCCTCAGAAATTACACCTACCTTCTCCTTAGTGTTATAGACCACAGTACAATTAGCGTATCATGAAAAGTGTTTCGTTTCCTTGTTCCAGTTTGTCACTCATAAAACATGACTAAAATTTTTGATGACTCAGTTTGTACTAGTCTTGTTTTCATCCAATTAAATGCTCTCAAACGTGTATACGCCCTCCCTAGGGGCGGGTCTTTGCTCTCCAGTTGTAGCTCCTTGTGCTGTGTGTCAATTCGCATAGTTGTGTACACAGTGTGTACTTAATTGTGCGCGAATTTTGACAGCGTAGCGTTGTGTCGTGGTTAGCTCCGTCGCCTTAAAGTGCCATTCCACCATTGGATGTATTCTTTGGCATAAAATACAATATATTTTGACAACATATATAAATGGTATCACTAGATAGAGAAATCTTTTAGCTTCAAAATGATATATCAAACATAATTTTTTGACAACGACAAGTATATTAATTTTGCGACCAAAGTCACCTACCCTTTTAATTTCCGTGCGTGATGTCATCGGCAGGTTCCCCTTCTTGTGTACCACGTGACGTGTGACGTGGCACATATTATCAGCAATGGCGGATAGAACGCGATAAAAATAATACCAACTAGACAGGGACACTCTAACCAGTGCAAACCCCGCCTTTTCCCTATTAAAATACATTGGGCGAAAATTTCGAAGTTCTGCCATGACCTTGACCTTTGACCTCCAAAATTTAATGGTTTCCTTCCTGGGTGATTGGCAACACATGTACAAAATTTGGTCCAAATCGATCCATTGGTTCTTGAGATATCTTGCAGACAGACAGACAGATACACACACACAGACTGACGCAGGTGAAAATAATAACCCCTCCGACTACTGTCGGCGGGGTTAATAAATCTAGCTAACTGAAAGACTAACTCAATTTTTCGCAATTTTTTTGGCCCCCATATACGAGGAGAAATGACTCTCTCACTTTGGGGGTTTCCTGGTCTAAAAATAGACCGACACGTGGTACACAAGAAGGGGAACCTGCCGATGACATCACGTTTCACTACCACGCGGAAATTAAAAGGGTAGGTGACTTTGGTCGCAAAATGAATATACTTGTCGTTGTCAAAAAATTGTTTGATATATCATTTTGAAGCTAAAAGATTTCTCTGTCTAGTCATGTTGTCATAAAATGTATTGTATTTTATGCCAAAGAATACATCCAATGGTGGAATGCCACTTTAAGGCCAATTTATGCTGACAATGCAGTCCTCGCAGATGGCGTCTGCGTAGCCCCCCCCCCCCCCCCTTCGCAGACGCTCTGCGCGCACCTCCCAAAAATTTTGACCACCGCAGAAGCCTCGCAGACAGCGTCGCAGACAAGAGGGCTCTGATTGGTCCACTGTACATCCGCTGTACACGCACTTCCGCTTCCCTACTTTCCCGGTTTGGTTTGTTTTCACGACCGCCATTTTTAAAAACACGAGCGAAGATGGAGCAGCACGAAGAGCGGTTGATCGAGGAAGTGAGGAAGTACGTACATCTATACGACTCCAGTTCTAGTCATTATAAGTAACCGGAGGATAAACACTCCACTAACCACACCCACCAACTACTCCTAGCAATTTCGCGACTTCGCGCCCCCTTGCGTCGTGGCAGTGAATAACATAGCGCACGCCTATTACTCCCCGCTCAACGATAAATTACAACTGTCTGCGAAAAGCTATCTGCGAAAGCCTTTTCGCAAGAGCATGCAGAGGCCCTTACAGCAAGAAGGTTCTGGATTCGAGCCCGGTGGCTGACGGGGGTCTTTCTGTATGGATGGATGTTCTCCTCGTGTTTGCGTGGGCTTCCTCCGGGTGCTCCGGTTTCCCCCAGAGACATGCAGGTTAGGTTAATTGGTGGCTCTAAATTGACCGTGAGTGTGAATGGTTGTTTGTCTTTGTGTCAACCCTGTGATGATCTGGCGACTTGTCTACGGCGTACCCCGCCTCTCACCCATAGTCAGCTGGGATAGGCTCCAACTTGCCCGCGACCCTGCACAGGATAAGCGGTTACGGATAATGCACGGATGGATGTTGCGTAGCCTGCCAAAAAATGTGTTTTTGCAGTTTGTTCTGGATAGAAGAAGAACAACTTTATTCATCTCAAAGTCATGCCATTTGGTGCATAGGGCGGCACCGATCTCTGTAGCCCTCGGCCTCTAGCCTATTACATAGCTAGGGTTACAGTGAGGGGCTAGTCCTCTGGTAACCGCAAGAGTTTGACTCCCCACTCGCATCTGTATTGCAGCGTGCCTTGCCAGATGGCAGTAGGTACCGTTTTTATGATGGTCTGTGGTATGACCCGACCGTGAATAGAACTCGCAATCGAGAGGCGGACACGCTAACCACTAGGCCAACTCGTGGTTTTATTCATCACACGCTTATGAAAATCTTCTCTTCATTTTACCCATCTGAAGCAGTGAACACACAAACATACCCAGAGCAGTGGGCAGCCATGCTAACAGCGCCCGGGGAGCAGTTAGGAGTTAGGTGCCTCGCTCAAGGACACCTCAGCTCAAGGCCGTGCCATATTAACCTAACCGCATGTCTTTCTTTGGACTGTGAGGGGAAACCCACACAGACACAGGGAGAACATGCAAACTCCACACAGAAAGGCCCCCGCTGGCCGCAAACCCAGAAACTTCTTGCTGTGAAGCGACCATGCTAACCACTACACCACCGTGCCACTGATTTCTGATGAATCCTTGCTCGCACATCTGCTCTCGGTTTTTCATAACGCTCTCCTGATGAGTAATCTTCCATCACCTCTTGAAGCTACCCTATCACACTCGGCCAACTCTGCTTCCTGAAACTGTAGTTTCCAGTCATATCACTGCACCACACTCTTGAATGTAGATGTATACTCGTTTGTTCTTCAGTAAACTGAGAAACATCTCTGAACTGCTGTGTGTCCATGATTGTCGTTCCCGGATCAATCCGTGAGGCAGGATCTCTCGGCGGCAGAGGACTTGTGGTTTTCGATCACTTGTACTTTTTCAATTCAACTTCCTTCAGTACAGACAAATCAAAATCTACGAGTATAATCGTATTAATCTGCCGTTTTTTGCTCACCTCTTAAAAATGAACGAGTTTTTAATCTTCGTTGCTTGTGTTTATAGATATTTCAAATGGCACGGAAGTTACGTCACAGTCAATGACACACCCTCGTCTGACAGGCTGAAAATAAGTATGGAAGTACACAAATTGAGACACACTGAAGGTTTATTGGTGCTTTTTTTTGGTGGCATTCTATCACCTTTTCTAACCATTCTTTGGCTGAAAAAAAAACAACAATTTATTCATTTTGGGTGGGATGGTGGTGTAGTGGTTCACACTGTCACCTCACAGCATGAAGGTTCGAACCTGGTTCAAACAAGGCCTTGCTGTGCAGAGTTTTCATGTTCTCGCCGTGCCTTTGTAGGGTTCTTCCAGGCGCTTCAGTTTTCTCCCACAGTCCAAAGACGTGCAAATTTCACTCTACTGTAATGCATATGTGACAAAGTCGCTGCCTTTGACTGTCGCTCAAACGTGTCGCATGATCAAAAACAAAGCAAAGAGTCGTTCAGAATCTACTGTCAGATTTGTTTAGGGTTGGCAGGCGTGTGGGTATCTCGAATGACGTTGGCTGTTGTTTAAAGTAGCCAAGCACTTGAACATGCCAAAATCTGGGCTTTTATAATGCCATTCAGTAATTTTTTTTTTTAATTTACTGTTTTTCCAGAATGTGAACATGTGATGGTCATGGCACTTGTTCGTGTCTGAAAATAAGTGGGAGAGTAGAATGAATGAGAATGAAGAGCCCATCGTCCCGTTCCACCCTGTTGAAGTACAGTCAGAAGATGCAGTCTGTAGGAATGATACAGCTAACTTCAGCGTAGAAGTGGCAAATCACAGAACCAACAAAGAGCAACTCCGTGGTAAGAAGTCGTCTCATGAAGTTCTTCAAATCTCTCAAGATGAGCAAAGGGAGGAAGACAAACTTGGTCCCTACATACCTCATCCACCCTTACTTCCCAAGCCTCCTTGTGTTGCGAAAGGAAGTAGGAACATGTCGTTTGAGGAAAAGAAAAAGGGGAGACGACTGAGGAGCAGTCAGGAGAGCCTCACTGACCCGGCCGAGATGACCTCTTCGACCGACTCCCTTAGGGAAGTCTCCACTTTTCTTGCACCAAGTAGCCATATGGTTTTAAAGAATGGCCAGAACTCTGGAGAAAATCATTTTGATCAAATGGCCTGGCAATCCCCACCATTCCGGGATCGACGTAGCAGCTTCCCTGAGGAGGACAAATGCCCTCCTGGCCAAAGCCATCTTTCTGGGCAGCATCCAAAACCTTCCAAAATAATTCTTGCCCCACTGCAGTCTGCAGGATCCTTTCCTCCGCTGGAGTACAGTATTGCCTCCATGTCCTTAAGGACTTCTAATCAGATTGACAGGGATTGCTTGGATTATAGGAACGGGAGCCTGCAAGAGAAGTTGCAAAAGAACCTCAGTGACAGCCAGCTTTGGGACACCATGGTGTCGGACAGCACCTCGGTCAATTCCATGAAGTCCACCTTCAGCGTCCTCAACCCAATCCGACCCAAGGATGTGAGGAACAGGTAGAACCCTTTTTTCTTTGTTTCTGTCGTAATTGTAGGCTAAGCCACACTTTTAAACTGCTTTCACTTCCAGATTTGTCCATTCACGCAGCTCTTTGTTAAGATGTGATATTTGGACGATTTTATGTTTATTCACACGTTACCCGCTGTCGCTGTAAGACACTGTAGTTTGTCTGTTTTTTGTTGTACGAGCTCATTTCTGTTCATTATTGTGCTTTGTCTAGCCCTGTTTTTTTTTTTTTTTTTAAATATGCACATAATCATGGATTATCACTGCATTATGTGTCAAACTATTTAGTCGATTAATAAGTACATTTCGGAGAAGAACCAGCATCTGCAAGTCAAGAGAGAGAATAAAGAAGCTGTCAGGGGGGAATCAGAGGTTTGCAGTGTTTACTTTCTATGATCTATTGCTTTCATTCCTGAATAAATTTAGTTAAATTATAGAAATGAAATGTAAGGGAAAGAGAACTGAAACGTGGAGTGGAGTGAAGTGAAGGTGAGAGGATTAAGGCTGGATCAGTGAAACACTTGCTCAGCACACATTCCTCGTGAAGCATGGCATTTTGTAGTGGACTGGTTATTGCCAGGTCTTGGCTTTCTTTGTTTTAAGAGTTTGTACTTGACTCAATGCTAATCTGTCAAAATAGAAGTGAAAGCCTTAAACATGTATTTAACAACCACGTGCTGTTTACAGGAGCTTTTTGGAGGGCAGTGTGCTGGGCAACGGAGCCTTACTCGGGGCTGAAGAGTTGGACCGGTACTTTCCCAGCAGGCAAATTGGGATTTACGTTGCCACATGGAATATGCAGGGAGAGAAGGTGAGTGTAAGTGCTGTGACACAAAGACTCATTATCATTGACCTGTGTAGAAATATGTTCTATTAATGGTGAATGTTGCATGCAGGGGCTTCCAAACAACCTAGATGACCTGTTGCTCCCAACAGACACTGATTTTGCACAAGATCTCTATATCATTGGAGTGCAAGAAGGATGCCCTGATAGGTAGGCAGTTTCCTGTCTGTCTGTTTTAATCTCAGACCCCTCACCGTGGGCGTCGCTAGGGGTGGGCCTTTGAGACTTAAGCCCCAGATGTTTTGATATCAGCCACAAAAGATTTTTTTTTCCATCTTGGTTTTATTGAAACAGTGTGGTTTCCTTTACCGCTATCGTCACTTTAAAAGTTCACACTGCAGCACCTGTGGTATCCGTCAGACCCCTCCCCCAACACCCCTCTACGCTAAGCATGAAGGCAGTGACGAGAGAGACTGTTGGCATGGACGTGTATGCTTTCTTCTGAAAGCAGAGTAAAAAGGAGGCCGAGGAATGCTCGTCACCGATCTGACATAGTTCAGGTTAATGAAGGGCAAGGCGGGATAAGTCAGGACTGTTCCAGGTTAGTTAGCCTACGCAGCTAGGTAGGTATTAATTCACTGGTTAAAACGCTTTAGCAGTAAAGCAGATACGCAGAACCTTTATTTTTAAATAAATTTCTGAGCGGATAGTATCTCCATCCTTGACTCTTGTATGCTGCATAAATGGGAATAAAAATATGTATATATTTTTGAGAGTTAAAAATTGACCGCAAAGTTGGCATTCGAGCTGCCCCGCTGAGCCAGCCAGCCCTCGGCGCGTGACGTCACTGCGGTAACCGGCTTTAAGGCCGAGGCCATTTACAGCTATCGACCAAAATCATATCAATAAAAATTTATGATGAAAGTAAGAAATACCGTTACCGACTTGCTCAACTAAGGGCGTATTCACACCTATGTTGTTTAGTCCGGACCAAACGAACCAAATTTCCCTTGGTCCGGACCTTTTGGGTTGGTCTGAATACAAACCACCGAACTCTGGTCCGGACCAAACAAGCGGACCGAGACCGAGCTGCAAGGTCGGACTCGGTCCGGACCAAAGGAACCCTGGTGCGGATCTTTTGGAGGTGTGAAAACAGACCGGACCTAATCCGACAGTTTTGCTTTTTTGTACCTCGGGAGCTTCCGTCGTTTGTCGACCATTATGGGAAACAGAGTTTTGACACTCCACCGCAAAGTGCAAACACTGTTTCGGTTGTCAAGGGTCGTTCAGTCACCAGTGGTAGGCGAGTACAAAAAATGAGTAGGGGGCAAACGTGGGCCGAGGAAGAAACGCGCACCCTTGTGGATATATGGGCAGATGTCCACATATCTGAGCTTTTGGAGAGAACACACAAAAATGCCGACGTGTTTGCTGTATTCAGTGAGAAAATGAAGGAGAAGGGGTTCACGCGCTCCCCAGAACAATGTCGGCTAAAAGTGAAGAAACTCCGTCAGACCGACATTAAAATCAGGGACATTCTTTCAAAAAGTGGCGGTACTAGCGACGCGAAAAAGAAATTCATCTATTGCGTGAAGAGCCAGAACTGTCACAACATGATGTGCGCTCATCAGCACTATCCTCCGTAGCCGCCTTGCCCTTTGTCGTCGTCGTTGATAAATTACTTGTACAACAGCATAGTAATCGCACAGTTGTGAAAACAGTAAAAACTGGAAAAAACATATAGCTTTGATGACATTAAAAAGAATAACAGCACGGAAAGCCTCCATGACTACTTTTGAACTTAACGCTTTGTGCGCGTGTCGTCTCTGATCAATAGCTGAACGACCTCAGGGCGCGTGGCTTTGTTGACAGATTTTGGTCCGCTTACTAAAATGTACAGTGTGAAAGCGAACCGCACCAAAATGAAAACATAAAAACATTTGGTTCGGACCAAAGCAAGTGAACTATCGAACTATCCTGGTCTGAATACACCCTTAGACTGATTTGACTTCATTGATTGTGGGTTGATTCTCATTAAAACAGGATAGGTGTTATAACTTATGCAACACACATTATGCATTTTCATTGATAAAATGTAAAAGGCTAATTAAATAATCAGATGAACTGAGACAATCGCATTCTGAAGCAAATTAAATAATCTTATACTGGCAACTTAAACACACAATACAAGTTACATGTATTAATCTAAATGCAGGTAAACAACGAGTGTTGTTGTTTTGTATCCAAATGAGAGTCGGAGCTTACTCGTCTGTGTTCTTGCTTCTTGAAGGCTGATCTCGTGGCCGATTGTTTTGAATTAATCTGACTTTCAGTTGTTTGTTCAGTTCTCCGTTCATTGGCTTCTTCCACATAAGGGCGAGATATTGCTGCTGAGGCAAGCATATGCAGCGGAGAAATCAGACGGCTGGTCCACTCATTCTCCATTTTCTCCATACTGAGTACTCCGCCATTACTGCTCGGCTCAGGCAATTACTAAAACCCAGGACGGGACGTCACCGGTTTTAGCAAGAACTGCGGGGAGGTCGCTGCCCGAGCGATAATATGTCCCGTTCCGTCCCGGGTTTTACCAACAACCCTCGGCTCACGCTCCGGGAGAACTGGTGCAACTGAACTTGCTTTCCTTTGCTTGTAGTTTTATTTAACTGTTGGGACTGCACCCTCTTTCAATACGGGCTTATAGCCAACGCTCCTCAACAGATCAGAGGTTTCATACGAGTCTTCAGTAAAATGTGCAGAGCAGAGGAGAGACCACTTCGTAGGCGCCCAATGTGCCCGTGAACTTCCCGCAAAACGCGTCCAAATCTTTGCAGTTTGAACATTCTTGGGCCATGAACGCAACGTAAATCCACCTTCTGTCATGTTGCTGCACCCACCAGCAACACATCTACGTGGCATGGCGATAAATTAGCTCAAAATGGAGGATCAGAGTTGCAGTCAGCTCTGTGTTTTAGTATAGCGGAAATGGCGATGAGACCGATAGACTTCCTGCTGTGACGTCTCGGATGTCAAGGTCATTCACTCAGACCGCTACCTATATGAATAATTTTAATCGTAAAAGTTACTATATTAGATTTATTGTTAACGCTTAAAACTATTCCTGTGCCATTCTTGAGGTCTCAAGGGATTTCTAAACAAAAAGTGAGGTCATGGTTCTGCGTATATGCTTTAAGTATTACTGCAAGCTGGCCTAGTGGTTAGCGTGTCCGCCTCTCTATCAGAAGATCTACTCACAATCGGGTCATACCAAAGACCATCATAAAAATGGTACCTACTGCCATCTGGCAAAGCACGCTGCAATACAGATGCGAGTAGGAAGTCAAACTCTTGCGGTTACCAGAGGACTCGCCCCCCACCCACTGTAACCCCACCTGTATAGGTGAGAGGCCGAGGGCTGTGGAAACAGAGATCAGCATCGCCCAATACGTCTTAAAGAGCTGGGTAGTGCTGGGACATAGTCTGGTTAACACCAGACCATATCACAAGTGAAATATGGTCTGGAATCCGCCTATTGAATTTCTCGTAGGGGAGGTGTGGTTTACGATTGTCAACGGCCGTTTATTGGACGTTGCGAATGTCTATCATTTGGCGTATACGTAGCCCATGGCCAATCATGGCAGTTGTACCCGGTGACGTAGTTAGAGCGACGAAGAAGAGAAGGAAAAAGAGAAGGCAAAACAAAAATAGGAAAACAATGGCACCGAAATTATTTCACTTGTGATATGGTCTGGTGTTAACCAGACTAATTCAGAACAGTGTCTAAAGCTTGATCGAAAGTTTGGTTCGTATCGCTCGCCGCCATGTTAAATGTGATCCGTAAACAGTCCCAAATAAACTACAAGCTTCCGTTTGTCGAGTAGTACACGTCACCGTCTTTCCACCCCTCCCCACTCTCTGATTGGCTCCCTAACTCAGGCGAGCCTTTAGACCATAGTTTCCATGCTGTCTTTTCAGATCGGAACGATTGTGCAAAGCAGCATGGGATTTCCCAGGCTAGCTGGGACAGGAAACTGCCTGGGAAGACCAGATCCTGGCGTGGAAGGGACTTTTTTTTTTTTTTAAATATCCTAGATTAAATTAATATATTCCTCAATAGAGGAAGAGTAAGCAATGAAGAATGTGAAATAGGTGGAGAGGAAAAAAAAACCCAGAATGCCAGAGCAAAGACTTGGACAGAAAAAGAAGAAAAGGGATACGTGATCATGTATGTGACACTGAATTGAATGTCATAAATGGAGCAGTAAAGGAGCGCTCGTTATTAGGTATGAACGTTAATTATAAACCTCGCTGAATTAAATGATGGAATTAAACATAGAATGGTAATTCACATTGTCTGAATTTCATCTGAAGTTTATATTTGCTGCACAGAGGTCTCGGATGTTAATTGTCTCAAACTGCCAGAAAATGATATTAATTAACTATTTCACTGAATAAAAAAAATAAGTAAATAAATCAAATCTCCACAAAAATCACCCCCACAGACACCCTCCCCCTTCCAGAAGAGGTCTGAGCGAAGCCCCCAATCCTGCTTCAGTCTGAGCAACACCACTGTCCTTCCCTCAGCATTTTGTATATTTACAGGAAGGAGTGGGAAATCCGTCTGCAAGAAACTCTGGGTCCGCACTATGTGATGCTGTACGCAGCTGCACATGGAGTGCTCTATCTCACCATCTTCATACGCAGGGACCTCATATGGTTCTGTTCGGGTAGGTTTTTCACCTTTTGGAGCAGAGTAATTTTCCTCCAATATCGGCTCGCGGAGCATTAAATGATGTGCTTGGCATATTGTGTACTCCTCCAGATAGTTCTGATCAAACCCATTGTGTTGGCTCTTTTTGTAGAGGTGGAGCATGCTACCGTCACTACTCGGATCATCTCGCAGATTAAGACCAAAGGGGCAGTGGGAATCGGCTTCACTTTCTTTGGGACATCTTTCCTTTTCATCACATCACATTTTACTTGTATGTAAGAAGTTTCATTCTTCTAGAAGAAGTCTATATGCGTAATATGTTTAGGTGCGTGCTCATTTATTGTAAATAGGTACACTACCGTTCAAAAGTTTGGGGTCACCCAGACAATTTTGTGTTTTCCATGAAAAGTCACACTTTTATTTACCACCATAAGTTGTAAAATGAATAGAAAATATAGTCAAGACATTTCTCTGGCCGGGCGGCACGGTGGTGTAGTGGTTAGCGCTGTCGCCTCACAGCAAGAAGGTCCGGGTTCGAGCCCCGTGGCCGGCGAGGGCCTTTCTGTGTGGAGTTTGCATGTTCTCCCCGTGTCCGCGTGGGTTTCGTCCAGGTGCTCCGGTTTCCCCCACAGTCCAAAGACATGCAGGTTAGGTTAACTGGTGACTCTAAATTGACCGTAGGGTGAATGTGAGTGTGAATGGTTGTCTGTGTCTATGTGTCAGCCCTGCGATGACCTGGCGACTTGTCCAGGGTGTACCCCGCCTTTCGCCCGTAGTCAGCTGGGATAGGCTCCAGCTTGCCTGTGACCCTGTAGAACAGGATAAAGCGGCTAGAGATGATGAGATGAGATTTTTCTGGCCATTTTGAGCATTTAATCGACCCCACAAATGTGATGATCCAGATACTCAATCTGCTCAAAGGAAGGTCAGTTTTATAGCTTCTCTAAAGAGCTAAACTGTTTTCAGCTGTGCTAACATGATTGTACAAGGGTTTTCTAATCATCCATTAGCCTTCTGAGGCAATGAGCAAACACATTGTACCATTAGAACACTGGAGTGATAGTTGCTGGAAATGGGTCTCTATACACCTATGTACACTACCGTTCAAAAGTTTGGGGTCACTTTGAAATGTCCTTATTTTTGAAAGAAAAGCACTGTTCTTTTCAATGAAGATCACTTTAAACTAATCAGAAATCCACTCTATATATTGCTAATGTGGTAAATGACTATTCTAGCTGCAAATGTCTGGTTTTTGGTGCAATATCTCCATAGGTGTATAGAGGCCCATTTCCAGCAACTATCACTCCAGTGTTCTAATGGTACAATGTGTTTGCTCATTGCCTCAGAAGGCTAATGGATGATTAGAAAACCCTTGTACAATCATGTTAGCACAGCTGAAAACAGTTGAGCTCTTTAGAGAAGCTATAAAACTGACCTTCCTTTGAGCAGACTGAGGCTACATCCACAAGACAACGGCAACAAGATGTTATTTAAAAATATATTGCGTCCAAATGGGCAACGATCAGTAAAATATCAGGTCCATATGGCAACGCAATGCTTGCTGAAAACGATGCAATACACATGCCACACCTCTAGGGGCGCTGTAAGACGGTCCCTTCGGAGACACCAGAACAATAGAAGAAGTAAGGATGCATGCGCATAAACTATTATGCGCGAGACTTCATATTAGCCACAAAGTCAGGAAAATCTGTTCGTAAAATTACATTATAATGACCAAATACAATGAAAAGTATTTTTCCAGTCTCACCTGTGAAAGGTAATCCCATGTGATCTCGTTTGGACGGCAAACCTGTTGGTACAGTTAAACGCAGCTAATCTTTATTCTCCGCTTTGACCTATCCAATATGGTGGCGAGGATGACGCATGATTCTACGCGGAAGGCGGCGTCTTTAATGGTCCGGAATAAATTGAATGCTACACGTTGATGGATTAATTTGTTGTTTCTCACCTGTGAAAGGTAATCCCATGTGATCTTGTTTGGACGGTAAACCCGTTGGTACAGTTAAACGCAGCACATGAATCTTTATTCTCCGCTTTGACCTATCCAATATGGCGGCAAGGATGACGTATGATTCTACGCGGAAGGCGGCGTCTTTAATGGTCCGGAATAAATTGAATGCTACACGTTGATGGATTAATTTGTTGTTTCTCACCTGTGAAAGGTAATCCCATGTGATCTTGTTTGGACGGTAAACCTGTTGGTACAGTTAAACGCAGCACATGAATCTTTATTCTCCGCTTTGACCTATCCAATATGGCGGCAAGGATGACGTATGATTCTACGCGGAAGGCGGCGTCTTTAATGGTCCGGAATAAATTGAATGCTACACGTTGATGGATTAATTTGCTCTTCTACGCCCTTTTTGAGGAATGTATTGTAGGACTTAAACCATCATCTGAAGAGGTGAGATCGCTCCTTTTTTTCCTATTTTTGCTGGCGGGATTGACTCTGCCCTAAGGGCAGAGTCTCTCTCTCTCTCTCTCTCTCACTTTGCACCATTACACAATAAATATTCACAGTGAAAATATTTTGTAAGCGCGTTTCATGAACCAAGTTATAGGATTTGTTGACAACTCGCATCGAGTTCGTTACACTTCTACCCGGCGTGAAGCACTCACAGTCATGTGGTTGTGACGTCATCGTAAACAAATCCGTTCTACTCATCCAGACGACTTCACAACGGCAACGTTGCCAGATCTTTCCACTCTGGAACCCGTTCTCAAAAAGATTGCGTTTTGGGCACCCAAAACGCCGGTGCCGTGTGGACGCCAGGCCTAAACGATAAGCAGTTGTATCGGAGTCACCTGAATCTGTTGCCGTGTGGACAGGGCCTCAGTTTCTGGAGCATCACATTTGTGGGGTCGATTAAATGCTCAAAATGGCCAGAAAAATGTCTTGACTATATTTTCTATTCATTTTACAACTTATGGTGGTAAATAAAAGTGTGACTTTTCATGGAAAACACAAAATTGTCTGGGTGACCCCAAACTTTTGAACGGTAGTGTAGATATTGCACCAAAAACCAGACATTTGCAGCTAGAATAGTCATTTACCACATTAGCAATGTATAGAGTGGATTTCTGATTAGTTTAAAGTGATCTTCATTGAAAAGAACAGGGCTTTTCTTTCAAAAATAAGGACATTTCAAAGTGACCCCAAACTTTTGAATGGTAGTGTATAATTTGGGTATAATTTCTGTTTCAGCGGGAGACTCCAAAGTCTATGAAAGGATACTGGACTACAATAAGATAATAGAAGCTTTAGCTCTTCCCAGGTGCCTTCCTGACACCAACCCTTATCGTTCAGTTGCCTGTGAGTTTCCTTTTAATTAACCACAAACTTGTGCGTCACACATTCATCATAATGAACGACTCAACCACTTTATTTTCAGCGGATGTGACTACTAGATTCGACGAAGTCTTCTGGTTCGGGGATTTTAACTTTCGGCTTAGTCAAGACCGGGGAAGAGTGGAAGCCATTTTGAACCAGCTGACTGGGAAAAATATGGACGCCCTGCTCCAGCATGATCAGCTGTGCAAAGAAATGAAAGATGGTTAGTCTTAAACTGGAATCTTAATAAGTTTCCTTTACAGGATAATACTTTGAGTATATGCATTGTAGTATTACCTTTTTTTTTTTAATAAGACTGAACCCTGATGGCTCAAGAAGAACGTGTAACCATTAATTTCTGCTCATAGGTTCCATCTTCAAAGGATTTCAGGAAGCTCCAATCCACTTCACTCCCACGTACAAGTTTGACATCGGCTGTGATGTTTACGACACAACATCCAAGCAGAGAACGCCATCGTATACAGTGAGGAAGCTTCATGTTCAGCTGCTTTTAAAGGATACAGGATACAGTGTGACTACTGCTAAACATTTTCATCTTTATGTTTGCAGGATCGAATCCTTTTTAGGAGCAGACAGGTAGATGACATCAAGGTGGTTAAGTATACATCCTGCTCATCTATCAAGACCTCTGATCACCGGCCTGTCATTGGCATGTTCCAGGTCAAACTCCGGCCTGGTAGAGACAAGTAAGGAAACAATTCGAGCAATATATTGTGAGCTGATGAAGTATAAAGAGCCGATAGAGAGAGAGAGAGTGATTCCACGCTTATGGGTACTGAAATGGGGACATGAACGTATTTTTAAAAATTCACCGAAATCCATTTCTTTTTTTTACCATCAGGTCACAAAACATGTAATCTTTAATGAATGATATGTTAAAAGATAATTTTAATTTTCTGAGATGTAATAAAAACATATTTATATGCCAAAGTCAGAACGTAACAGAAGTGTTGTGGACATATCTCATCTCTAGCCGTTTTATCCTGTTCTACAGGGTCGCAGGCAAGCTGGAGCCTATCCCAGCTGACTACGGGCGAAAGGCGGGGTACACCCTGGACAAGTCGCCAGGTCATCACAGGGCTGACACATAGACACAGACAACCATTCACACCTACGGTCAATTTAGAGTCACCAGTTAACCTAACCTGCATGTCTTTGGACTGTGGGGGAAACCGGAGCACCCGGAGGAAACCCACATGGACACGGGGAGAACATGCAAACTCCGCACAGAAAGGCCCTCGCCGGCCCCGGGGCTCGAACCCGGACCTTCTTGCTGTGAGGCGACAGCGCTAACCACTACACCACCGTGCCACCCCGTTGTGGACATATATATATTCTCAATTTTAACAATGTAGAATTACTTTTTGAAACATAGGAAGGTGATGTTTTAGCAAATATAATTAATAAACATGTGTAGTAGAATAAACATACACATTCTTTCAATAAGATTAACATGGTATATAGCTAGATTGTAATTAATTTGTAACAGACGCGAGATGGACAATCGTAACAGAAGTAATGTAACAGACATCATTTTGGAACTCATAGGCTTGACTTTGGCATATAAATATGTTTTTATTACATCTCAGAAAATTAAAGTTATCTTTTAACATATCATTCATTAAAGATTACATGTTTTGTGACCTGATGGTAAAAAAAAGAAATGGTTTTAGGTGAATTTTTAAAAATAAGTTCATGTCCCCATTTCAGTACCCATAAGCGTGGAATCACTCATATATATAAAAATAAATCACCAGTGTTGAAGTCGAGTCACTAAACCTCAAGTCCGAGAACAAGACTCCAACTGCGCCATTTGACGGTGGCTGTTGCTGCCTTTATGTGAAACCGTCCCTGCTGCTGTGTTGGACTACCGTTATTGCTCGACTGCCCCATTTTAATTAATAGACTACAGATAAAAAGCTTGTTCATCACTCAGCAAGCCCCGCTATCAACAGAGCAATGAACATAGCGTGTCACTTCCTTCTCTGGGTGGAGTCTTGCCAAATGACAATTGAAGTTCGAGGCCGTCCTCGTCATCTCCTCGATAGTTCTTCTACATATACAGCACATTGCAGTGCTTTTTTTTTCTCCCCCCCACTGCATGAGAAGTCTGTATAAGCAAAGCGGACAATCCTGGGGCTTCTCTCCAGGCATTTTAGCGCCATTAATGTTAGCTTGTTCCTGAACGTGATGTATGAACAAGTGAATATGCATTCTCTTGCACAAAATTAGTATAAAAATTAATGTAGATATTTATATCTTATGGGAGGCACGGTGGTGTAGTGGTTAGCGCTGTCGCCTCACAGCAAGAAGGTCCGGGTTCGAGCCCCGTGGCCGGCGAGGGCCTTTCTGTGCGGAGTTTGCATGTTCTCCCCGTGTCCGCGTGGGTTTCCTCCGGGTGCTCCGGTTTCCCCCACAGTCCAAAGACATGCAGGTTAGGTTAACTGGTGACTCTAAATTGAGCGTAGGTGTGAATGTGAGTGTGAATGGTTGTCTGTGTCTATCACTACGTTCACACTGCAAGGCTTAATGCTCAATTCCGATTTTTTTGTGAGGTCGTTCACATTAACAAATATATGCGACTTGTATGTGATCCTCAGTATGAACGAAAAGCGACCTAAAAGTGTTCCGCATGCGCATTGCAGGATACGACGACGTCACGCAGTGAGCATGGCCAGTGTTTTACGGAAGTAACCTAAAGTTTCCTGTGTATGACAGTAGCCAGCATGGAGTACCTGGCGATGGAGCCAGAACATGCACAATAGCCTGATGTTAAGGAGGAGGTTGAGAAGGAAGAGGGCAAGGGTTTTGGCTCAGGCGTTCTGCGGGGTAGTGACTGCAACCTCCGTTCAAAGGAACGTGTGGGTGCGGAGTCGCATTGATGTCATGCGCCATGTTGTTGTAACTTTTTTTGAGAGACCCGCCGCCTACTTCAGCGCAGAATAGTGACGTTTGTGGCTTGTTGATGATGTGTAAGTCGGATGAATGCGACCTGGCGGTTCAGACTGAAGTCGCATACGAAAAGATCGGATAGGAATCGGAATTAGGACCACATATCCAAACGGCCTGGGTCGGATTTGAAAAAATTGGATCTGTGTCGTTCATATTGTCAATAAAAGATCGGATACAGGTCACATATGGGCGAAAAAATCAGATTTGAGTCACTTCAGCCTGCAGTGTGAACATAGTGTCAGCCCTGTGATGACCTGGCGACTTGTCCAGGGTGTACCCCGCCTTTCACCCGTAGTCAGCTGGGATAGGCTCCAGCTTGCCCGCGACCCTGTGGAACAGGATAAAGCGGCTACAGCTAATGAGATGAGATAAATATCTCATGCCAAATTTATGTAATGTTACAAAAAATGAAGAAAAAAAATCCGAGTCCTCGTCTCCACTTCACGAGTCTGAATGCAGTTAATGCCCGAGTCGGACTTGAGTGCTACAAGCCTGATAATCACCTCATTTTAAAGAAACCTAATATTGTAATATCGTAAACTGATTCACACTCTTATAATGGAATGGACTTCTCTATATTTTATTCATTCCATACTGTTGTTTGGATTGTGCTGGCTTGAAGTTATAATTTTCACACCATTGCTTAAAATTTCAATTGTCAGTACAAATTACTGTTTTAATAGTTTTATCTACATTATTTATATATTTGCCATTAATTTATTTATGCACATTTTTCATGCAAGTGTCAGCTTTTGAAACCGTAATAAAGTTTATTATTAGCAGTTAGCTACAGAACAGGCTCTTCAGTTCAGCCACTTTTTCCATAAAGAGTAAATATATTTTCATGGTAAGGCTTGAGAAGAAATTGGTCAGGTGTTTTCACTGCATTCGTGAGCATTTTCAAAGTTGAACACTGGAGAGCTTCATAGAACACGTTATAGAA
The DNA here is from genome assembly GCF_027579695.1 of Neoarius graeffei. Taxonomy (NCBI): domain Eukaryota; kingdom Metazoa; phylum Chordata; class Actinopteri; order Siluriformes; family Ariidae; genus Neoarius; species Neoarius graeffei. Next base: position 32,957,425 of record NC_083592.1, read on the forward strand.
GGGAACTTTTTAAGATTACATGAACAAGGTTGTGTTATAAATTCTTCACTACTGTTAGGAAGTTATTATTTCTAGTTCACAAGACGGAGTGCTAATTCTCACCTGCCCTCTAGCATTCCATTGGGAGCGGGCTTATTTGACCGAGCCGTGTACCTGGAAGGCATCAGGAGGAGGATTACGAGAGAATTGAAGAGGAGGGAGGCTATGAAGAACCAGAGCAATAGCACCGTCTGTTCTATCTCCTGATCCAGGGTCAGCAGACTCCAGACCGTATCTTCTATATTCTGAGCTACTAACTCAGGAAGCTGGACTTTCCGGACCCAAGGGAGGCTCAGAACTATGGGAGATAAAGTGTTTAACTCCCCATCCAGGAGCTTGAAAGGAGGCTGTGCCTTATCATTCAAGGTCTTTGGTTAGAGCTGGAAATGTTTGAGAACACTACACATTCTGTAGAAAGTGGTGAACATGTATAGCTGAAAATGAAGGGAACATAACAATGACCTCTTTATATCTTGTGCACTACATTTTACCCAGCATCAGTGTGAGAGCTTATATTTAAGATCGTCTGAACGATGTTATACAACTCACTTTTTTTTTTCCCAAAACAACGCAGTGTTTTAAGGGCCTTACACAGATTAGCAGCTCGACTAATGAACACATTTGTTACCAGAACTAATTGTGGTTTGTTTAAAATATTTTATTTCATAGATCTAGTTTAAATTCTGCCAAAATTGCATTTTGGTTTCCACCAGTGAAAAGTGGTCTCTGTAACAATGGAAATGTGACCCATCATCCTGTTCAGTCAGAAATTGTTACCTTGCAGAAAATACAACCGAGACTGAACGCAAGGTTTTTATCTAGGACATCTGTTTATTGCCTTAAATTCTTATACAAAATAACTCTCTTTTACTTGATGTCATCTGGCCATTTGTACAGGACTAAGGACTGATTTTTTACTAAGTATTCCTCGTGGGTGGGCCACAAATAAAAACGTATCCCAGTCCCCACTCTCGATGGAAAGTGCCTGAGCTGCTCTTGCTTTTCTAGAACATTTTGTTTCCACCTAAATAACAGCATGTTTTTAATGTTGACAGTGTTATGTAACATAAACTATGACTGAATCTACTGACTCGTCTGGATTTCCCCCCCCCCCCCTCCCCCACACACTTTTAGTTTATAGCTATGAAAGTCATAACCGTTTAAAACAGACCAAAGAAATATGAACGAACAAATGCATAGCCAAATTAGGACACTCAGTAAAGTACATACTTTTGTCGAGTCACATATTAAAATCAAAACCACGTGAACCAGGATAATACTAAAGCTGGCCACCAAATTTCAAACTCCGTTCAATATTGGGAACCAGCAAAAAAAAAAAGTCTTGGCTCTGTATATACATCTGGCTTTGCATTAAAATCTAAATCAACTGGTCCTTGGAACTCACCTTTCCTCAAAATCCGTTCATGACTTTGAGTTACAGTAGGAACAGACAAACACAGGCAAAAACAACCTCCTCCAACAAGGCTGGTGGAGGTAAAAATAAATGTAAACCACATTTATGAACAAAAAAAACAGACAGAGCTTCACATTACAATGTCAGTGCATTATTATAATTTGTAAAATGTGTGAGAAGGAGGATGCATACATGAGGCAGTCTCTTACAATAAACAAACTACGATTTAGATGAATAGGACATGCAGTGTGTGCAACCATCAGTTCGTATGCCAAAGAATATACACATCACACAAGAGATGCACTTTCAAACCACCAGGTCTAGTCTCTGCTCAGGCTTTCTGAGACTCAGCCCATGTTTACATTAGACCGTATCAGCGGATCATCAGATTAACGTTTTTAAAATGATTTGCGTGCACACAGCAACACCAATACACGGATACGTTCGGCTCCACAGGCATCCTGCGCTCCAAATCACTCCGTCCTGAACAGCGAGTGCCCTCTGGAGGGTGCGCACTCCGGCCCTGCGCAGCTCACAGAGCGCGCGAGTGAAGTGAACAAGCTGTGATTCGGGACTGAGCCGCTGTGTGTGTGATCCCAGCGCATATCACTTACCACTTGCAAGTGGAAGGATGGCAAGCCTAAAGACAATCATAACTACACAATGGGCAGTATTTGCATCAGTATTTGCAGTATTTTCATACTTTTATACTCTTTAATGAAAGGTGATACAAGGCGGAAGTCCGCGCCGTTTTTCAGCAGTCGCGTCACATGACCAATGCCAGCGAATCAGGAAGGTGGATGTCACAGTGACATTGTCCAATGAGACGCCAGCTAGAGCTCAGCACAGCGCATCCGCGTATTCTGAATGTTTACACAGCACCGGAGCTGACACGATCTGGATTGAATACATGGACGCTGGCGGATTCCCGTTTCCAGGCGGTTTAATGTAAACGGACAGTGCATCCGCGAAGAAAACGAGACAGATACGGTCTAATGTAAACGTAGCCTCATCAGAGTAGACGAGAGTCATCATGTTGATGGAGGCCTGGCTGTTTGATTGTTCTTGTAATGGGCTTCTTTCAGAAGCAAGATCATTAACATTAAAGCAGATATGCAGAACCTTTCTTTTTAAATAAATTTCTGGAGTGGTTAGTATCTCCACCCTTGACTCTTGTATGCTGCATAAATGGGAATTAAGAAAATATATATTTTTGAGAGTTAAAATTGACCGCAAAGTTGGCATTTGAGCTGCCCCGAGTGTGTGACGTCACTGCGGTAGCCGGTTTTAAGGCCGAGGCCTTTGACGGCAATCGACCAAAGTCATATAAATAAAAATTTATGGTGAAAGTAAGAAATCCCGTTACCGACTTGCTCAACTAAGACTGATTTGACTTCATTGATTGTGAGTTGACTCTCATTAAAACAGGTGTTAACTTATGCAACATGCATGCATTTTCACTGATAAAACGTAAAAGGCTCATTAAATAATCAGATGAACTGAGACAATCGCATTCTGAAGCAAATTAAATAATCTTATACCGGTAACTTAAACACGCAATACAAGTTACATGTATTAATCTAAATGCAGGTAAACATGTTGTTTTGTATCCAAATGAGAGTCGGAGCTTACCCGTCTGTGTTCTCGCTTCTTGAAGGCCGATCTTGTGGTCGATTGTTTTGAAACAATCTGACTTTCAGTTGTTCACTCAGTTCTCTGTTCATTCACTTCAACGTAAGGGCTATATGGCAGTGATATCCAGCGGAGAAATCAGATGGCTGGTTCACTCATTCTCCATTTTCTCCATACGGAGTACTCCGCCATTACTGCTCGGCTCAGGCAATTACTAAAACCCAGGACGGGACGTCACCGGTTTTTTTTTTTTTTTTTTTTAAGATATTTTTTTGGGCTTTTTGCACCTTTATTGGATAGGACAGTGTAGAGACAGGAAATGAGCGGGAGAGAGAGACGGGAAGGGATCGGGAAATGACCTCGGGCCGGAATCGAACCCGGGTCGCCCGCATTTATGGTATGGCGCCTTAACCACCTGAGCCACGATGCCCCCGACGTCACCGGTTTTAGCAAGAACTGCGGGGAGGTCGCTGCCCGAGCAATAATATGTCCCGTTCCGTCCCGGGTTTTACCAACCACCCTCGGCTCATGCTCCGGGAGAACTGGTGCAACTGAACTTACTTTCCTTTGCTTGTAGTTTTATTTAACTGTTGGGACTGCACCCTCTTTCAATACGGGCTTATAGCCAACACTCCTCAACAGATCAGAGGTTTCATACGAGTCTTCAGTAAAATGTGCAGAGCAGAGGAGAGACCACTTTGTAGACGCCCAATGTGCCTGTGAACTACTCGCAAAACACGTCCAAATCTTTGCAGTTTGAACATTCTTGGGCCATGAATGCAACGTAAATCCACCTTCTGTCATGTTGCTGGCACATCTACGTGGCATGGCAATAAATTATCTCAAAATGGAGGATCAGAGTTGCAGTCAGCTCTGTGTTTTAGTACAGCGGAAATGGCGATGAGACCGATAGACTTCCTGTGGTGACGTCACGGATGTCAAGGTCATTCACTCAGACCGCTACCTATACGAATCACTTTAATCATAAAAATTACTATATTAGATTTATTGTTAATGCTTAAAACTATTCCTGTGCCATTCTTGAGGTCTCAAGGCATTTATAAACAAAATGTGAGGCCATGGTTTGTGGTTGGTAGAAGAGAGCAACTGGACTTGCTTGAAGATTCTTAAAACGTTTCGCCTCTCATCCGAAAGGCTTCCTCAGTTCTGTCTGTCTAATAGGGAGTATCAGGTATTTATCCTCTCATGGATCATCATAGAATCCGAATCAGAATGCTGATGGCTGCATTGTAGGTGGCTGATAAAAGATGTCATAGACACCCACCTTTGTTCAGTGATGGTCGTTCCAGGTTGACAAAAATGAACAATCCTCTCTGGCTAAGATGTCTGCCAGTTTTCTGGAAGTCCATGAGAGGATAAATACTGGATACTCGCTATTAGTCAGACAGAACTGAGGAAGCCTTTCGGATGAGAGGCGAAACGTTTTCAAGAATCTTCAAGCAAGTCCAGTTGCTCTCTTCTACCAACCACAGATTACTATGTACCTGGATGACTGAGATTCTTCACAGATATGAGGCCATGGTTCTGCGTATCTGCTTTAAGTAGATTTTAACATCGCCACTATTTTTTTTACAATGAGTGTTTTCACAAAACCCAGGTTTCAATGATAATCTGGCATTAGTTGTAAAAAAAACCAAACAAAAAAAAAAAAACCCTTATACTCCTGGATGCACAAATGTATATTTATTATAAATTTAGTAACAACGCCAATGCCTCATATATGCAAATACCTAGGATTAACCTGAATATTAGGTTGTTGAAAATCTACATTACAGTATTTTGAACAGTTTCGTAATCAGCTTCTCTTAGGATTACATTTTTAATAAAATAAATAATTTTAATTAATTTAATTTGGACTGGAATCAAATTGTTCATTTTTAACACTTGGTGCCAAATTGGAAAATTATTATTACTTCCAATGATTTTTCTTTTTTTTTTTCGCACATCAGCAGACTAAACATTAAACGGACTTCTTGCATTACTTGGTTGTAACAGGGCCCTTCAACGTTTCAATTACCTAAAGCCAGTCTATTGGACATGTTGCTGCAAAAACATCCATTGCTATTTACTCTGAACACGATACTGCAAACAAATCCATACAACGTAACAAACAAGACCTCTGAAGGCAAAGTTAAATTTACATTCAAGTGCCCTGACTACCACAGACACTCGGCGCTTCCTCATAAGAGCTCGATAAAAGAGCTCTGTAAAAAGTTACGCTGCAGGTCAGTCACTGGTGTACGCAACACGTGCGATGATGTTCTACTGGAAGAGGCGAAACATGCGAGGCAGACGGCCATCTTTGCTGGACAAAGCGGCCTGGATGTGCTCATAGGAGGGCAGCTCAGTCAGATCTCCTAATGCAGCCACAGCTGGTTTACTGCGCAGCATCCGCGTGCTGACTCTCTTAATGTCACTGGCTGTAACATTACCTTAAATTGGAGGCAAATGCAGTGTCAATACGATGTCGATATCAATTTTTATAATCATATACAGTGGTGTGAAAAAGTGTTTGCCCCCTTCCTGGTTTCTTATTTTTTTGCATGTTTGTTACACTTAAATGTTTCAGATCATCAAAAAATTTAAATATTAGACAAAGGTAACACAAGTAAACACAAAATGCAGTTTTTAAATGAAGGTTTTTATTATTAAGGGGGGAAAAAAAAATCCAAACCTACATGACCCTGTGTGAAAAAGTGATTGCCCCCGCAATCAAGAAATCACTTAAATAGGACCTGCCTGACTAATACCCCTTTTCCACCAAATCAGTTCCAGGGCTGGTTCGGGGCCAGTGCTGGTGCGGGTTCACAACTCGTTCAACTTGCGAGCCAGCTGAGAACCAGTTTGCTTTTCCATAGCTCGCGGTGCTAATGGAAGCCACGTCATTACGTCGCTGTATACGTCAGTTACGTCGTTGTATACGTCATTACATCACTGTATACATCAGTTACGTCGCTACGTTTGCATAAACCTTGGCATGAATATCGAAGCAAAAACAACACGGAAGAAGCAGCAACAACAACCAGGGCCGTCGACAGGGGGGGACAACCGGGTATTTTGTCCCGGGCCCAGGCATGAGGGGGGGCCCAGAACTGGTCCCTCATGAAGATGCCATTAATCATTCTGTTTCATTTCAAAATGTGTTGATTTGGGGGAGAAAAATGTGCTATATTTGCATTCAATGAATGATTTCTGGTTCTTTTGCCTTTATTGTCTTCGAAAATAGATTCAAGAACCCACCTACCACCCCTAATGCAGAAATGGTTTGGTCTTTGATTAAGGCGCCAAATAACACGGCACTATTCCATCATAATGCTTCGACAATAAGCGTGCGAGCCCGTTTGCCAACATGCACAAGTCAGGAGCAAAGAAAAGAAAAGAGACAAAAAGAGATGAAGAAGCCAAGAGCCTCAGGGGCTCACTGCATAGATATTTTAGAAAAGATTCAGATGATGCAGCAGGTGGTGAAGGCAGTGGGGCAGCTGAGCCAGGTAAGACACAGATAACTTTTTTCCAGCCCCGTAATGTAACCCCAGCACGCGCGACGCACCATTCATAATTATAAAGTAGGGGATAGCAGGGTACACTGAGTGAACACTGAAATGCACAGGGCATTGAATTATTTCATAAACATATCGGTTTAATAACACTGTGTTGCATATATCTCAATGAAGCAAAGAATAGCACATTGGCCCGCAATCATATCCAAATGTTTTAGGCACGCTTGCTGAGCTGCGCTGAGCTGGACTCCAGTTAGCTGAAAGCCCGTGGAACGCTGCCTCTTGTTAATTAAACCTTATTTTGTTGGAAATCATCCCGTGTAGATACAACGGCATGTGAAATTGCCAGCTAGATAGAGTTTAATGTAACGAATGGGCTATAAATGGGGTGTTTTGAGGTTAGTCTGTTGCAAAACATTAAACTTTCGCTTAGACTGGATACTCTTCAAACAATTCCCTTACTCAAGTGAAAAATGATAGGCCTGTATGAAAAGCGCAATTAATGAAAGTAGCCTAATAAGCCCTAAATGAATAAAACAACCTCTGTTTTATTGTTGTTGCTTACACGTTAAGATTTTTAAATCTTCTCAGTCCAGTTCTATATCCAGGGAACGTTGTAATCCTTTTGGTTTATCCGTAATAAACGTGTCAGCCCCCAGGTCAGATAGGCTAATGTTACGTGGTTGGGAGGGTGTCAATTTTTTTTGTAACATTCTAAATCGAGTACGGAAAGGACGTTTATGAAAAACAAGACAAAAAAAATACACTGAAAAACTCACTGTACACATCACTAGTGGTGATGCTTCTATGTTCAGATTTTGGGAAAGCCATAACTCCGTTCTCATTGAGGCCCAGTTCCATCCCGTAAACAATCATTTTGGTTTATCAACTACCTGCGCTCAAACATGTCACAGGAGAGGCTCAATGGGCTGGCTATGCTCTCTATAGAGCGCGAACTTGCAAAGAAGCTGGACTTCAATGACCTTATTGACGACTTTGCCACAGCAAAAGTCCGGTGCATTGCATTTCGCACCTGAATAGTTGCAGACTAAGGAAATGTTCAAACTGTAAATATGTTGAAATAAAATGGTTGACTGTTATAATGGGCTTGGAATACCTGTTATTTAAGGGTTGGAGTGAATGGAGACTGTGAAAAGAGGGGTTGGGTGTGGGTGGTTGCTGTGTGGCGATGTGCGTGTGCGCGTATGTGTGTGTGTGTGTGTGTGTGTGTGTGTGTGTGGGGGGGGGGGGGGGGGGGGGGGGGGGGCACTCAGATTATTTTTGTCCCGGGCCCAGCCAAAGCTGTCAATGGCCCTGACAACAACAACAATAATAATGGATGACTTTGCATTTGTACAGCTGCTGCTTCTCGTCACTTAAAAATGGTGATCTTTCGCGGTCTTGTTATTGTTGTTGGTCTTAACAACTCCTCCCCCCGCTGACGTAAGCGGTTCTTTCCTCTGGCCCAGCAAAGAGTTGGTGCTAGCCTGGAACCGGTTTTTCTGGCCCCAGAGCCAGTTCTTTGTCAGTGGAAACAGAAAACCCGGTTCCAAACTAAGCACTGGCCCCGAACCAGCCCTGGAACTGCTTTGGTGGAAAAGGGGCAAGAGTGAAGTAGACCAAAAGATCCTCGAAAGCTAGACATCATGCTGCGATCCAAAGAAACTCAGGAACAAATGAGAAACAAAGTAATTGAGATCTATCAGTCTGGAAAAGGTTATAAAGCCATTTCTAAAGCTTTGGGACTCCAGCGAACCACAGTGAGAGCCGTTATCCACAAATGGCGACAACATGGAACAGTGGTGAACCTTCCCAGGAATGGCCGGCTGACCAAAATTACCCCAAGAGCGCCGCGACGGATTTTGTGATCCAAGAGGTCACAAAAGACCTCACAACAACATCCAAAGAACTGCAGGCCTCGCTTGCCTCAGTTAAGGTCAGTGTTCATGACTCCACCATAAGAAAGAGACTGGGCAAAAATGGCCTGCATGGCAGAGTTCCAAGACGAAAACCACTGCTGAGCAAAAAGAACATAAACGCTGGTCTCAGTTTTGCCAGAAAACATCTTGATCCCCAAGACTTTTGGGAAAATACTCTGTGGACTGACGAGACAAAAGTTGAACTTTTTGGAAGGTGTATGTCCCGTTACATCTGGCGTAAAAGTAACACAGCATTTCAGAAAAGGAACATCATACCAACAGTAAAATATGGTGGTGGTAGTGTGATGGTCTGGGGCTGTTTTGCTGCTTCAGGACCTGGAAGACTTGCTGTGGTAAATGGAACCATGAATTCTGCTGTCTACCAAAAAATCCTGAAGGAGAATGTTCGGCCACCTGTTCGTGACCTCAAGCTGAAGCGCACTTGGGTTCTGCAGCAGGACAATGATCCAACACACACCAGCAAGTCCACCTCTGAATGGCTTAAGAAAAACAAAATGAAGACTTAGGAGTGGCCTAGTCAAAGTCCTGACCTGAATCTGATTGAGATGCTGTGGCATGACCTTAAAAAGGCGGTTCATGCTCAAACCCTCCAATGTGGCTGAATTACAACAATTCTGCAAAGATGAGTGGGCCAAAAGTCCTCCACAGCGCTGAAAAAGACTCCTTGCCAGTTATTGCAAACGCTTGATTGCAGTTATTGCTGCTAAGAGTGGCCCAACCAGTTATTAGGTTTAAGCAGCAATCACTTTTTCACACAGGGTCATGTAGGTTTGGATTTTTTTCCCCTTAAAGGGCTGATGACACGAACATGACTCTATGCAATTTCTTAAATAAACTATACAACATGGCAAACATGTTAGATTTCTGTTATAATTACGTGCAAAGAAGCTGTTGTTACGCAAATATCCAACTTTTAATTGCACAGTGCAAGAAAACTGGGTCCGTGGCTCGCGGCCATGTTGTGACGTCAGCGGAAGAACACGCTGCGGTTCACTGGTTGTTCTGCTCTGGTTCTACTCAATGGAAATGGTGCATGAAAATGCCGGTGAACTCTCTAGTGCTAGCTCTTCCTCTTCTGGGAGTCTAGAATTGTGTTGATCTCTTCCGAATAGAATCTATGATAGCCTACCCTCTTTAACCTTTGCCTCTCGTTGCTAGGCGGCAGTTACATGAAAGCCGCAAGCTTTCACAAGCAAATACATGACTGATATCACGCCGACTTTATGATTACGTTTATGATTATCATGTAGAATCTATAGCTCTACGTACCTTTATCTTATGTCGTTTCACAACACATGTTCTGACAGGAGGACTGTCTTTGGATTCGGCATAGCTACTAGTAGACCCCCTCCGGAATACTGGCAGTGTTGCCAGATTGGGAGGAATCCCGCCCAGTTGGGGGGTTTCAAGTGCATTTTGGTGGGTTTTTAACATATTTTGGGCTGGGAAAACTTCAGCAGTATCTGGCAACAGATACTGCTGACGTTTTCCAGCCCAAAATATGTTCAAAACCCACCAAAATGCACTTGAAACCGCTCAACTGGGCGGGAAACCTCCCAATCTGGCAACACTGTGTAGGCACTGCTGATGGTAGTAACACACGTTTGTGCTGAACTGAACACCCAAGAGATTCTTTTAAGCTGGGAAGGGTGTCAAAACAATCCAAATCGAAGTGTTCAGAGTACAGGACGGATGTTGGTGAGGGCTCCCACTTGTCACGAGTGCGCCTGACTTGCTTCACCCACTTCGCATGCAGCTCGGGATCTCTGGGAAACTTGAATAAACTTACCCCATCCTTGTAGGTTTTGGAGCAAAAGCCGGCAACACAACGCAAAGGCATAATAACTATATATATATATATATATATATATATATATATATATATATATATATATAATAATGTATAATAATAATACTAATAATGACAAACTGAACACCTGTCGCATCAACAACAAACTGGTAAGTGAGGAGGAAGGTTCTTTCGCTGACGTCATATAGCTCCTCCTCCTCCTCTTTCGTCTCCTGGGTGCTGCAGCCCCGTCAAATTTGCCCAAATAGCCGCGTTTTTTATCATAACTTGTAAAATAGGCGCCTTCGTGAATTAATATATGGATCATCGGGAATTACTTTTTATGTTATAAAACATCGCCAAAGATGTCAAAAACGTGTCATCAGCACTTTAATAATAAAAACCTTCATTTAAAAACTGCATTTTGTGTTTGTGTTATTTGTCTAATATTTAAATTTGTTTGATGATCTGAAACATTAAAGTGTGACAAACATGCAAAAAAAAAAAGAAATCAGGAAAGGGGCAAACACTTTTTCACACCACTGTACATATATTTCAGTTCTTCATGTATGCAACAAGGAAAAACCAAAGAGCAGACAAATATCAGCCTTCTCATTTCCCCCTTTGTGAGTGTGTTTACATATTAAATTAGATTTATTGGGGAAAATCGGATCTCAAATCACCAGTGAAATGGACTGAAATGCAATTTGGACTTACTGACGAGAGTGCACAGCTCATGAGGCAGCTTCCTGTGGCCTGTGGCCAGAACTTGCCGACCGACATCCTCAAAAATGACTGGCCTGGACTCCAAATTCATCATCAGCATGGATTTCAGCTGAGTCTTTGCTCTTTCCAGTTCCATCTACAAGCAAGCAAATAATTTTGGTATTTAAAGGGGAACAGAGGGCAATATATAGAGTAAATATAACAATAAAACACACATTGACGAACCTTATTCAAGACTTACAAAAGTTTTTTGTTCTAAGGTTGGAAAGTTATAGTGTTTTGAAAGTAGCTCGACCAAACTATTTTCGCAGTTTGAACAGCCCGCCATGATATTAATTTTATCCAATCAGAATGCACGTTCATTTTCTCTGCGCAACACTCATGACGTATGTATGTGCCCAGTCGTGTTGGCTCATTGAGGTTGGGAATAGCACGTGTGAAATACCTGTTTCTGCCTCTTGCGACGATTTCGCAAGTCCACGGGTGGCGCCTATCTCATTGCAGCAAATAAATTCTGCTGGACTCGTGAGCAACTCCACGTTACATTTTCCGCACGAGCACCACGCCGTGTCACCTGCACGCAGACACTCTGCCCCACGCTCGCCATGCCCATGGTCAGCATCAGTCTCATCCTCGCCGTCATCCGAGCTTTCTTCTCTTCTCTTCTTCATCACCGGAGTCGAGAGTACCTCTCCTAGGTTCAAACTGGTACCCTTCTAAGCCATAGCCTGCTTGCAGTGTGTCTTGCGGGATCTCTTCGTATGATTCGACAGAGCTGTCGCTTTCATTTGATGCGCCCGACGCCATGATTACACGCTTATCTCCTTTATTTCGGAGAGTTCCGCTAGTGCGGTGGGTAGCGCTGACGTCACGGTCTTTTAAAAATGGCGACTCTTGTGCGGTTTAGCGTATAAGGTATTATATTTACAATTACCAAGATATTTTGTTGTTTTCTAGTACATAAATTTGATAGAATACTTAAGAATACGTTACTTTGTCACATCAGCAACCGTATATATTTTGAACCCCTTTAAAAAAAAAAAAAGACACCCTTGAAGTCATCTATAACTATAGGTCTGTACCTCTCCTGCTGTAGCAGCCATCTGTATAAATTCCCTAGTGATGATCTCCACCATTTCACGCACCTGAAAGAACAAATCATTTCATAATTTTTTAATGCTATTAGATGGATCTGGAGGCGTTCATTTTTTTTCCAATCTTTGTTTTTCATCCCACCATTGTGTGTTTGTACCTGTCTTGGGTCTGCGCTAGCATGAATGCAGAGCAGGCCACTGTCTTCATAGCTGTGGTGGTAGGAGACCGCGTTGTACATCCAATGATGTCTGAAAAACCACAATTCACCAGACATCACTTAGTTCTATTTTTGTATGCATATTTAAAGAATATCCATCCATCCATTATCTGTAACCGCTTATCCTGTGTAGGGTCGCAGGCAAGCTGGAGCCTATCCCAGCTGACTACGGGTGAAAGGCGGGGTGCACCCTGGACAAGTCACCAGGTCATCACAGGGCTGACACATAGACACAGACAACCATTCACACTCACATTCACACCTACGCTCAATTTAGAGCCACCAGTTAACCTAACCTGCATGTCTTTGGACTGTGGGGGAAACCGGAGCACCCGGAGGAAACCCACGCGGACACGGGGAGAACATGCAAACTCCACACAGAAAGGCCCTCGCCGGCCACGGGGCTCGAACCCGGACCTTCTTGCTGTGAGGCAACAGCGCTAACCACTACACCACCGTGCCGCCCATTTAAAGAATATCTCATCTCATCATCTCTAGCCGCTTTATCCTGTTCTACAGGGTCGCAGGCAAGCTGGAGCCTATCCCAGCTGACTATGGGCGAGAGGCGGGGTACACCCTGGACAAGTCGCCAGGTCATCACAGGGCTGACACATAGACACAGACAACCATTCACACTCACATTCACACCTACGGTCAATTTAGAGCCACCAGTTAACCTAACCTGCATGTCTTTGGACTGTAGGGGAAACCGGAGCACCCGGAGGAAACCCACGCGGACACGGGGAGAACATGCAAACTCCGCACAGAAAAGACCCCCATCGGCCGTGAGGTTTGAACCTGAACCTTCTTGCTATGAGGTAACAGTACGAACCAGTGCACCACCGTGCCACCCATGTTAACTTACAATAACACATGTTTAACCCTTATATGGTGTTTGGGACCCGTTTTCCTTTTTTTTTTTTTAACCATATATGCTGCTCGGCGGCACGGTGGTGTAGTGGTTAGCGCTGTCGCCTCACAGCAAGAAGGTCCAGGTTCGAGCCCCATGGCCGGCAAGGGCCTTTCTGTGCAGAGTTTGCATGTTCTCCCCGTGTCCGCGTGGGTTTCCTCCGGGTGCTCCGGTTTCCCCCACAGTCCAAAGACATGCAGGTTAGGTTAACTGGTGACTCTAAATTGACCGTAGGTGTGAATGTGAGTGTGAATGGTTGTCTGTGTCTATGTGTCAGCCCTGTGATGACCTGGCGACTTGTCCAGGGTGTACCCCGCCTTTCGCCCGTAGTCAGCTGGGATAGGATCCAGCTTGCCTGCGACCCTGTAGAAGGATAAAGCGGCTAGAGATAATGAGATGAGATATGCTGCTCGTATAGTGCTTGTAATTGGGGTGAAGTAAACATCTGTTAAGTATTTAATGTAAAATTGTTTGTGTTGAATTTAAAACACCAAAATGCAAGGGTTAATATTTAAAAAAAAAAAAACCTAGATAGAACTCGACGCCAACGGTGTCGATGGGGATGCCTCCGCCTGGTAGACTACACGCTTTATTAAGTTGTGATTTGGGGATGGAAATTTGACCTCACAGTAATCTTGACCTGTGACCTTTTAACCTCAAAATCTAATCAGTTAATGTTTGTCCCCAAATGCACAAATGGTGAAAGTTTGGTGAAATTCCTTTCATTTGCCTTGGAGATATTGTGTTCACAAGGTTTTCGGACAGACATTTGACCTCACAGTGACCTTAGACCTTTTGATCTCAAAATCTAATCAGTTCATGTTTGTCCCATAGCGCACAAATGGTGAAAGTTTGGTGAAATTCCTTTCATTAGTCTTTGAGATATGGTGTTGACAAAGTTTGGGGATGGACATTTGACCTCACAGTAATCTTGACCTGTGACCTTTTAACCTCAAAATCTAATCAGTTCATGTTTGTCCCAAAGCGCACAGATGGTGAAAGTTTGGTGAAATTCCTTTCATTAGCCTTTGAGATATCGTGTTCACAAGGTTTCAGGACGGACGCACGCACGCATGGACAGACAGACAACCCGAAAACATAATGCCTCCTGCACCTTAAGGTGGCGGAGGCATAAAAAAAAAAAATCAGTTAAACATGAACATAAACAGGACCATAATGAAAGATTTCAACAGTCTTAGGCAGGAATACGATATATGATCCCCCATGTCTGCACTGGGAGGAGCCAGTAGTTTTGGAAACCATAATCTGAAGAATTATTGCAACAAACACTTGAAGAAATACTGCATTTAAAAAAAAAAAAAAACACCACACCATATGTCGTCTCTGTATGGTTCACCTTAAAACGATTCACTGCATGTGTTTTTCCATCAAGGGTGCCAATAATTCTAGACTCGTATCAAGCAGCCATCATAGCAACATTACTACTTCTCTGGTGACGTATTCTCTAATGCATCCCAGACAGTGGGAGGGAGGTGGTGCTGTACCTGTTGAGAACGTTCAGGTAGAGGCGGGTAAACATGCCTTTTCCTGGGCCGCCTGCTGAGAAGGAGCCTCCTCCCCCCATCATCATGTTGAGCACAGCGAAGGGGATGAAGTCTTCCTCCTGACAATGGTTCAAAAGAAATCGTTCTCAGTCAGAAGCGTAGTCAAATGTCTTTATTTCATCAGATAAAAGTACATATCAGATGTTACAATTTAAAGGGATCCTCCAGCGGATTTATTCTCAAACTTATTTTAAGTAAAAGTACTCGCAGGTTTCAAAAATCAAACTTTCATTTTCAGAGACCAAATAGTCTCATCTCATTATCTCTAGCCGCTTTATCCTGTTCCACAGGGTCGCAGGCAAGCTGGAGCCTATCCCAGCTGACTACGGGCGAAAGGCGGGGTACACCCTGGACAAGTCGCCAGGTCATCACAAGGCTGACACATAGACACAGACAACCATTCACACTCACATTCACACCTACGGTCAATTTAGAGTCACCAGTTAACCTAACCTGCATGTCTTTGGACTGTGGGGGAAACCGGGGCACCCGGAGGAAACCCACGCGGACACGGGGAGAACATGCAAACTCCGCACAGAAAGGCCCTCGCCGGCCACGGGGCTCGAACCCGGACCTTCTTGCTGTGAGGTGACAGCGCTAACCACTACACCACCGTGCCGCCCCAGACCAAATAGTGTTCAAGAAAAATTTATTTTCTTTAAAATGCCAGATGGGCTTGACGTATGCTATGACGTCAGGTAGTGGTCGCTTGAAGCAACTCAACTGTTTATATTCTCGGTTTACATCGGTTATGTATTGGGATGCCATTCGGCTGTTTTTGTTTCGATTGTTTATGTGCGAATCAGTTTGTTATGGCAGTGATCGGCCTGTTGTTCATGAGCGCATATCCAGAACATACCAGAATAATTTAGACTGTTCAGGATATTACAGTGGATTGCTGGCTACGCTGAATTGTGCATGATGTAATGCTGCTCTTTCGAGTTCCGTCTGGAAAGTTCGGCGGACTATATAAATGCAGTGGAATGGAGAAAAAAAAAAAAAAAGAGAACCAAGTTGACGTCTGGGGAGGTTCATGCTTTTGTGTTTCGAGGTTGAGGGGAGGAACTGGGATATCATCTTGCTTGTAGTTCCACGCTGATGTGTTTGAAAATTCAGAAGTCATCCTGATAGCCACATCTTTGTTACCTCTGCGGATTTGAAACCCGTTGTCAGCAAATCACTGAAGGGATTATCACAGCAAGGCTTTTGGACAGACGAACCGCTCGGACTTGGAATTTCGCAACGCATCAATCAGGCATCCTTTTTCAGCTTCTTTGCTTCAGGATATTTCCTGGACTCTGAGCACAGGCCAATGTATTTTTTGTAACGCTGTTGGAATGTTGTCTTTTATGTGATATTTTCCTTTATTATTGTTGTTTTGTTTAATGTAAACTTTTTTTTTTATTTAATAAATCCACAAGCTGTATTCCGGTCTTTTCTGTTGCGTGTATACGAGACAAAATACATAACACATCGTAGTTTTGCTAGTTTTACAAGTATTTTACTGAACATCAGTTTTTAAATAAGTATGCCTTATTGTGTCGCATATAAATACTACAATGATGATAAAAAGAAAGCACAAGATGGAACTAGACTGCATTTCCGCAGAGAACATGCCAAGTGTGCTTGCTCAGCTGTAGCAGAGTGACACCGACAGAAACTGGATCAGACACGAGACCTTGTGCTGCAAAATCTTTTTTTTTTTTACATGATCTACAGAAAGTGTGGGGAAAAGTGTGTGTAGTGTCTCCAAAAATTCAAGTTTGATTTTTGAAATCTGTGACTACTTTTACTTAAAAGTAATTTGAGAATAAATCCGCTGAAGGATCCCTTTAAGATAGGTACAGTGGGGCAAAAAAGTATTTAGTCAGTCACCAATTGTGCAAGTTCTCCCACTTAAAAAGATGAGAGAGGCCTGTAATTTTCATGATAGGTACACTTCAACTATGAGAGACAAAATGAGAAAAAAAAATCCAGAAAATCACACTGTCTGATTTTTAAAGAATTTATTTGCAAATTATGGTGGAAAATAAGTATTTGGTCAATAACAAAAGTTCATCTCAATACTTTGTTATATACCCTTTGTTGGCAATGACAGAGGTCAAACGTTTTCTGTAAGTCTTCACAAGGTTTTCACACACTGTTGCTGGTATTTTGGCCCATTCCTCCATGCAGATCTCCTCTAGAGCAGTGATGTTTTGGGGCTGTCGCTGGGCAACACGGACTTTCAACTCCCTCCAAAGATTTTCTATGGGGTTGAGATCTGGAGACTGACTAGGCCACTCCAGGACCTTGAAATGCTTCTTACAAAGCCACTCCTTCGTTGCCCGGGCGGTGCGTTTGGGATCATTGTCATGCTGAAAGACCCAGCCAAGTTTCATCTTCAATGCCCTTGCTGATGGAAGGAGGTTTTCACTCAAACTCTCACGATACATGGCCCCATTCATTCTTTCCTTTACACGGATCAGTCGTCCTGGTCCCTTTGCAGAAAAACAGCCCCAAAGCATGATGTTTCCACCCCCATGCTTCACAGTAGGTATGGTGTTCTTTGGATGCAACTCAGCATTCTTTCTCCTCCAAACACGACGAGTTGAGTTTTTACCAAAAAGTTCTATTTTGGTTTCATCTGACCATATGACATTCTCCCAATCCTCTTCTGGATCATCCAAATGCTCTCTAGCAAACTTCAGACAGGCCTGGACATGTACTGGCTTAAGCAGGGGGACACGTCTGGCACTGCAGGATTTGAGTCCCTGGCGGCGTAGTGTGTTACTGATGGTAGCCTTTGTTACTTTGGCCCCAGCTCTCTGCAGGTCATTCACTAGGTCCCCCCGTGTGGTTCTGGGATTTTTGCTCACCGTTCTTGTGATCATTTTGACCCCACGGGGTGAGATCTTGCGTGGAGCCCCAGATCGAGGGAGATTATCAGTGGTCTTGTATGTTTTCCATTTTCTAATAATTGCTCCCACAGTTGATTTCTTCACACCAAGCTGCTTACCTATTGCAGATTCAGTCTTCCCATCCTGGTGCAGGTCTACAATTTTGTTTCTGGTGTCCTTTGACAGCTCTTTGGTCTTGGCCATAGTGGAGTTTGGAGTGTGACTGTTTGAGGTTGTGGACAGGTGTCTTTTATACGGATAACGAGTTCAAACAGGTGCCATTAATACAGGTAACGAGTGGAGGACAGAGGAGCCTCTTAAAGAAGTTGTTACAGGTCTGTGAGAGCCAGAAATCTTGCTTGTTTGTAGGTGACCAAATACTTATTTTACCGAGGAATTTACCAATTAATTCATTAAAAATCTTACAATGTGATTTCCTGGATTCTTTCCCCCCATTCTGTCTCTCATAGTTGAAGTGTACCTATGATGAAAATTACAGGCCTCTCTCATCTTTTTAAGTGGGAGAACTTGCACAATTGGTGGCTGACTAAATACTTTTTTGCCCCACTGTATAGTAAATAAATAAATTAATAAATAAAGGCGCAATAATTACAATTCTGAAAAATACTACAAAATCTAAAAAATTATATCGCCAAATTATATTTAAATATTAACCTATTAAAAACGTTATCTTCGGTCTTATCCAGGTTCTAGTTCTAAGGCGCTCAGATGATTCTGTATAAGTAGCGAGGAAGCTATATAAAGGATGGTCTCTCTCTTTAATTTTATTAAAAAGGTGGCGGTCGCACTTCTCCAAAAGCTGCAAGATGTTAAAACTAGTTGATGTATAGCGTCTCTTACAGCATTTTTCTAAAAAGCACTGGACAACGGTAAGATCTGAAACACTAGCAGCGTAAACTGGACGGCCAGATAATATTTTCAGGAGAACTATCGCGGATGATCTACTTCATCTTTCTTTGCGCAGACTTCTAGTGGATTAAAGGAGCAGCTTCAACCCTGCTGAAGGTTTTGCAAACTCACCAGGAAGGAGCAGCTCTCTAAGCCAATCATAATGTGAGTGAGTTCTGGGATGGGTGTGGGTCCAAGGCTGACATCAGACATGTCCTTCTCCATCTGTCCACACATGGGAAGGAGCAAACATCAGTATAAATCAAACAGAGTCCTATCACACTAGGGATGTTACTTATGTTAGAATAAAATTGTTCTTTTAAATGTATTAATCTGTTCATTCATTTTTCTACCAACTGTTACAGTCACCATTTTCAGAGCACTCTGACACAAAACTCACCTTAACAATGCCTCCTGTGTACTGGGCCACGGAACGATCCACAGTCGTTGGTGTGCCTGTGCCCCAAACTGGCTTCACATCCAGGAGGTACTTCCTGGCACACTCTACGAGCTGCTCGTGTTCAACCCCCACCCCTGCCAACACCATGCGCTCTGGGCTGTAGTAGCTACGCATGTACGTATGGAGCAACTTCCTGTCAATCTTGTCCACATTCTCCACTGGGCAGAAACGGGGCAGGCCTACAGTGTTGCCTCGAAATGCTGCCTGCAAACAAAAAGAATTAAACTTACGTCAGAGTGTGTAAATGAACCGTGTTTGGGTATTTGGATGGAGATGGAGCTCAGTCTTCAAATACACTACCGTTCAAAAGTTTGGGGTCACCCAGACAATTTTGTGTTTTCCATGAAAAGTCACACTTTTATTTACCACCATAAGTTATAAAATGAATAGAAAATATAGTCAAGACATTTTTCTGGCCATTTTGAGCATTTAATCGATCCCACAAATGTGATGCTCCAGAAACTCAATCTGCTCAAAGGAAGGTCAGTTTTATAGCTTCTCTAAAGAGCTAAACTGTTTTCAGCTGTGCTAACATGATTGTACAAGGGTTTTCTAATCATCCATTAGCCTTCTGAGGCAATGAGCAAACACATTGTACCATTAGAACACTGGAGTGAGAGTTGCTGGAAATGGGCCTCTATACACCTATGGAGATATTGCACCAAAAACCAGACATTTGCAGCTAGAATAGTCATTTACCACATTAGCAATGTATAGAGTGGATTTCTGATTAGTTTAAAGTGATCTTCATTGAAAAGAACAGTGCTTTTCTTTCAAAAATAAGGACATTTCAAAGTGACCCCAAACTTTTGAACGGTAGTGTAAGTCAGGATGAAAAAGGAGTAAATTAACCCTCTGGGGTCGAGAGCTTCTCCGGCAAAGTTTGGCAGGTTTAGAATGAGTAGGTCATGTATTTAGGTTAATATCTTGGCGAGTTATATTGAGAGAAACTTTATACTTTACACTTTCCTATGTGCTCACTGCCAAATAATATAGTTTTTAAAAATTACCTAAATTAGATGAAATATCAAACTTGTCACCTTACTCAGTCACACCAGGGTCAGAGGACTGAGCATCCACTTACACATTCAGAAAAGACTTTTCACATGGTAACAGCAAGATAATCACTTTCACTCCTTCAATTTCAATTTGTTTCTCTTTCGCAGTAGGAACGCTCACCGTAAACAGGATAAAATCTGTCAGCCATAGTTTAGGCTACCTGTTTGGAGGTAAAACTTGTTGCAAGATGGCATGGCGATCTGATGCTCAGGAGGCGCTTCGGATGATTCAGGACAGCGGTTCAATTTCAGCAGGTCATTGGATCTTGAGAAGTGCAACACTGATGACGAGTGGTGTCATGTTGAACTTCGACTCGATCCAGCCGAAGATCAACTCGAGTAAGTGGAAATATTTCTTCTATTACGTATGAGCATATCGGCTGATACGTGTGGTGTAGTGCATAATCTTTGCGTGCTTCCTGAGTAAATAAAACGTGCACCGGCGCTTGTTTGCTCTCTTCTTCTTCGTCTTTTTCTGACACACTAATGATTTTGGCATGCTCTGATGTCAGTTTCAACAAATCTAAGCAGTATTTTCAAAGTCATATGACTTTTTTTGTATTCAGCACAAATTCAGCTACAGTAATATCTATGTAGTATGCATATCATGATTGTACTTAAAAAAAACAAAACAAATAAATTAAGATGTAAAAAGCAGTTTTAGAACTGTGTTGGAATGTGTGAAAAAACATTACCTTACTCATTGTGACGAAGCGTTTTGATCACTTGACCTGATGGGATTAAGAGTTGGCAGTGGGGAGAGTTTTCACTCTTCTCATTGAATGGAATGGAAATTTTTGCCCTTCTCATTGAATACCCCTCCCACTGCCAACCCTTTATCCCAAAGCAATAGGACATAAATTTTTTGATGGCCCAAATCAATGGAGCAGATTTAAGTTTTTGTGCTTGATACATTCCTAAGACTAAACAGAAACACCTCAAGTGACCAAAACAGTTTGACAGAATGGGTAAGGTCATGTTTTGTTTTTTTTTCCACACATTCCAACACATTCTAAAACTGATTTTTACAACATCTTCATTTATCTAGTATTTTCTTAAAAGTACAAATCATGACACACATACTACAGAGATGATATTGTAGCTGAACTTGTGCTGAATACAAAAAAAAAAGTCATACGACTTTGAAAATACTGCTTAGATTTGCTGAAGTTGACAAAATCAGAGCATACCAAAATCATTAGTGTGCCAGAAAATATCCTCGGACCCCAGAGGTTTAAATCAAGCTTAATCTAGGTCCAGAAAACAGGATTAATAATAATAAGCAGGTGCCACTTACAGCATGAATCATTTCTGTTAACAGAGGCTCAGGATCAGGTCTCAAATTTAAATCTTCCAACTCAAACCTTACTGTCATTCGGGTCATCTCGAGCTCTTCATCTGTGGAAAGCACAATGTGTACAAAATGCTCAAGGACACATCACAGTGAGAGACTTGTCCTAACAAGCGTGGCATGATCTTGCCTAATAAACGCGGCTGCAGCACAGCATCGGCCAGCAGGCTAACCACAGTGTCCAGACCCCTGACTTCAGCAGACACCGCATACATTGTTGTATCCCTGAAAATGACAAACACTATTAAGAACGATTTTTAGTTTTGTCAGGATTAAAAAAAATCATCATCATTTACACATGTGGAACTAGAAACAGACTAAACAAGGGATAATTATGTGTTAAAAGTAACAAAACCTGGATGTTTGGCAGTCACAGATACCACCATGTTTTTCCAATGACAGAAGAATTTCGTCTTTACTTCCATATTGAGATGTAGACTAAACAAAGCAAGATGACAGAACATTAACAACACTTACTGGGGAATTATCATTCTCCATTATTTTATAAATGCAGTCGAGATTTAAAAAACAAACAAAAAAAACACTTACAGAAAAGGCAAGCTTTTCCAAAAAGTGTGAAATCCCACTAGGATATCTGGCTTCATGGCGAGAACCTGAATTTACCAAAACTGAAAACGAGAGGCAGCAGAATGTGACCATTCCAGATCTTTCCTCACCAAGCTATATAAATGAGTAAGAATTCTGGAGTAATGAGACAATCTGAGTACAATCAGGTTAATTTTGTCCTTCCTTACAACAATAACAGACAGGGAGTCAGGCTGAATAATAATAATAATAATAATAATAATAACTCTTGCAATAATGCCATCACACATGCCTGCTATGAGCCCAAACAACCACAATGATCTATATGGCTCTGTGAGTCTTCAAACCAGTCTCATGCCCCTTTTCCACCAAAGCAGTTCCAGGGCTGGTTCGGGGCCAGTGCTTAGTTTGGAACCGGGTTTTCTGTTTCCACTGACAAAGAACTGGCTCTGGGGCCAGAAAAAACGGTTCCAGGCTAGCACCAACTCTCTGCTGGGCCTGAGGAAAGAACTGCTTACGTCAGCAGGGGGGCGGAGTTGTTAAGACCAACAACAATAACAAGACCTCAAAAGGTCGCCATTTTTAAGTGACGAGAAGCAGCAGCTGTACAAACGCGAAGTCATCCATTATTATTATTGTTGTTGTTGTTGTTGCTGCTGCTGCTTCTTCTGTGTTGTTTTTGCTTCGATATTCGCGCCAAGGTTTATACAAACGTAGCGACGTAACTGACGTATACAGCAACGTAACTGACGTGGCTTCCCTTAGCACCGTGAGCTATGGAAAAGCAAGCTGGTTCTCAGCTGGCTCGCAAGTTGAACAAGTTGTGAACCAGCACCAGCCCCGAACCAGCCCTGGAACTGATTTGGTGGAAAAGGGGTATCAGAGACTAGAAACACTTCCTGTGAGCGTTGGCATTGCCATGATCTTAAAAACCTGTGTCAATTAATATTTAAATAATACTGGCTGGTGTTGAGTGGTATATCAGATATATTCCATTCAGCTAGCATGATCCTGAATGAGTTGAAAACATGGTACTGTAGCTGAATGGAATATATCTGATACATCATTAAAAAAAAGCCAGCCAATATTATTATAATTATTATACATGCACATTCCTTTCAAGTGTTTAACGCTTTTTCTTTCAAAATTTTCTCAAAATCTTCCATATTTAACGAAGCGAACCTGGCAGCCATGTTTGTTTACAAATTGTCTCAGTCGCTCGTTAGCGCATTAGTTTTACGTCTCCGACGTGTGACGTCATGTTGTCTTGACAGCCATGCAATATCGTAAACCATATTCAACGCTCATTCTTCATTGGGTAGAGTGACGTAATACACATAGGCTAAGCGATATGCTAACAATATTACATGCTCTCAAAGCAAATGAATGAAACCCGCTAGAAGGGAATAGAACACGTTTTTATTCCATCGAAAAAGTGTCCTGGATGTACAATAACTGGTATTTATTATATGGCACGAGCTACTTCTGGTAAAATCATGCGCGCTGATTGGTTCCTTGGCAGGCAGAATTTTCCCATAATGCCCATGGGCGATTACAGACTTTCAAATGTTGCCAAAAAAAAAAGATTAACTGGAGATCAAAATGGAATCATATCTCTGCCTAGGAAGCTACACAAAACTGGACATGTTATTTATACACGCATGCATGTAGCATCATTTTGTTGAAAAATAACCCAACGGAGATTATATTTTTATCTTTCTCAGAATATTTGTCATGTATGACTTGAGTGGAGAAATCGATTCAGTTTTGAAGCCGCTCACCGTTTATTCTGCATGCGTGACTCAACTGCGTTACAAATAAACTACCGTTCAAAAGTTTGGGGTCACCCAGACAATTTTGTGTTTTCCATGAAAAGTCACACTTTTATTTACCACCGCAAGTTGTAAAATGAATAGAAAATATAGTCAAGACATTTTTCTGGCCATTTTGAGCATTTAATCGACCCCACAAATGTGATGCTCCAGAAACTCAATCTGCTCAAAGGAAGGTCAGTTTTATAGCTTCTCTAAAGAGCTCAACTGTTTTCAGCTGTGCTAACATGATTGTACAAGGGTTTTCTAATCATCCATTAGCCTTCTGAGGCAATGAGCAAACACATTGTACCATTAGAACACTGGAGTGAGAGTTGCTGGAAATGGGCCTCTATACACCTATGGAGATATTGCACCAAAAACCAGACATTTGCAGCTAGAATAGTCATTTACCACATTAGCAATGTATAGAGTGGATTTCTGATTAGTTTAAAGTGATCTTCATTGAAAAGAACAGTGCTTTTCTTTCAAAAATAAGGACATTTCAAAGTGACCCCCACCAACTAGTGGCCTAGTGGTAGCGTGTCCGCCTATCGATCGGGAGATCATGAGTTCTATTCACGGTCGGGTCATACCAAAGACCATCATAAAAATGGTACCTACTACCATCTGGCAAGGCACAGATGTGCATGGGGAGTTAAACTCTCGTGGTTACCAGAGGACTAGCCCCCCACTGTAACCCTAGCTATGTAATAGACGAGAGGCCGAGGGCTATGGAAATGGAGATCGGCGCCGCCCGATGCGCCACCATACAGAGTTGGCCTGGTTAGTACTTGAGTGGGAGACTGCCTAGGAATACCAGGTACTGTAAGGCGTGGGAAGGACTTTGACTTTGACAAAGTGACCCCCAAACTTTTGAATGGTAGTGTATGACGTCACTGAAACGTGTTATCATGACCGTCTATTTTAATCTTTGAAATAAAAAGCCATATAATAAACTCCTTATTAAGCTCGCTTGCTCAGTCTGATATTTTCCCGTAAAGACCTTGAGCTCAGTTAATAAGTAGTTATAAATCTTTAACCATGAAACGTTACAGGTACAAACATTGCAAGGCATACCAGAATCGCAACATGCATCGATGTAATCGCAATATACTATTTTCACCACACAACAACAAACGCACAATCATATACTGTAGAAATGAGTCACATACTCACCACCAACTGTGCAAAACTGGCCAAACTTATTTTGCGATGCAACTTTAAGGCCATTCTCTAAAGTGGTTATTTTCGTTTCGTATTGTTCATGACCATCAACTGAAGCGAACACAGGCTTGGGAATATCAGGTAAAGGTGTAGACAGAGAAATATTCGGGTATCGACTTGCACTGCTGTATTGTCGACACGCAGCAATGCCAAACCTACAACAGAAAAAGCAACGCTGTTAGCCAATCAGGATATCGCAATTAAGGATATTTAAAAGGTCAACGTGGAAGTGGTAGATGGGATTTTTAAAGCAGTAAAGACAATTCGCAGACACTTTTCCACCAAACACCAGCCGAGTTCATAAACAGTCATCAATTAACAGGCTGCAGTAGTGACAGAAGGTAACGAGTGCACAGCTTATATGATATAAAACATTTTAAAAACAAAATCGCAATACTTTTTTAAAACAGAATATCAAACAGTGTCTTCTTAGGTTAATTACAAAATTAAACACAGGCACACATGATTACAAGGTCGACAAGTGTGTCTGCCATCGTTATAGGGTGAGGCATGAGGGAATCTTTATATACTGTTTAATTTATTCAACCTCAGGGTGTAAATAGTTCATCACATTCGATAGACAACACTTGAAAACTGTCGTGTTAAACAGTGATCGTTTACTAAAATTCACCCAGGCATGACTTTTCTTTTTTTTTTTTTTAAATATTTTCAAAAAGCTTCACACTCACACCATCACATACTCTAAACAATATAATATTTACCCAATATCTACATGTTAAAAATAATTTAAATAAAAAAAAAAACCCTGGCGACTTGTCCAGGGTGTACCCCGCCTTTCGCCCGTAGTCAGCTGGGATAGGCTCCAGCTTGCCTGCGACCCTGTAGAACAGGATAAAGCGGCTAGAGATAATGAGATGAGAAAAAAAAAACCTTCACTATTGTCTGCATTACTAAATCAACTACACTACAGGTTCCCAAGCCTCATCCTCTCCTGGTCCACCAACACCACCACAGTGGTCAAGAAGGTCCAGCAGTGACTCCACTTCCTGAGAATCCTCAGGAAAAACAACCTGGAGGAGAAGCTGCTGGTATCCCTCTACCGCTGCAGACAGGAAGGAAGGCCCTTCAGAGGGTCATCAACACTGCACAGAAGATCTTCGGCTGTGCACTGCCTTCCCTGGAGGACATTTTCTCCCCCTGCTGTCTCAGCAGAGCAGCCAACATACTGAAAGACCCTTCTCACCCCAGACATCATCTGTTTAAACTGCTGCCTTCTGGAAAATGTTTCGGGTTCATCAAATCTTGTAGAAACAGACTTAAAAACAGCTTCTACCCAGAGGTGGACAAAGTATCCAACTTCATTGCTTAAGTCAAAGTACAGATCCCACTGGTCAAACGTTACTCCGATACAAGTGAAAGCTGTCCAGTCAATTTTTTACTTAAGTTAAAGTACAACCCTGATTCCAAAAAAGTTGGGACAAAGTACAAATTGTAAATAAAAACGGAATGCAATAATTTACAAATCTCAAAAACTGATATTGTATTCACAATAGAACATAGACAACATATCAAATGTCGAAAGTGAGACATTTTGAAATTTCATGCCAAATATTGGCTCATTTGAAATTTCATGACAGCAACACATCTCAAAAAAGTTGGGACAGGGGCAATAAGAGGCTGGAAAAGTTAAAGGTACAAAAAAGGAACAGCTGGAGGACCAAATTGCAACTCATTAGGTCAATTGGCAATAGGTCATTAACATGACTGGGTATAAAAAGAGCATCTTGGAGTGGCAGCGGCTCTCAGAAGTAAAGATGGGAAGAGGATCACCAATCCCCCTAATTCTGCACCGACAAATAGTGGAGCAATATCAGAAAGGAGTTCGACAGTGTAAAATTGCAAAGAGTTTGAACATATCATCATCATCTACAGTGCATAATATCATCAAAAGATTCAGAGAATCTGGAAGAATCTCTGTGCATAAGGGTCAAGGCCGGAAAACCATACTGGGTGCCCGTGATCTTCGGGCCCTTAGACGGCACTGCATCACATACAGGCATGCTTCTGTATTGGAAATCACAAAATGGGCTCAGGAATATTTCCAGAGAACATTATCTGTGAACACAATTCACCGTGCCATCCACTGTTGCCAGCTAAAGCTCTATAGTTCAAAGAAGAAGCCGAATCTAAACATGATCCAGAAGCGCAGACATCTTCTCTGGGACAAGGCTCATTTAAAATGGACTGTGGCAAAGTGGAAAACTGTTCTGTGGTCAGACGAATCAAAATTTGAAGTTCTTTATGGAAATCAGGGTCATTCGGACTAAAGAGGAGAAGGACGACCCAAGTTGTTATCAGCGCTCAGTTCAGAAGCCTGCATCTCTGATGGTATGGAGTTGCATTAGGCCATTATTAAAAAATGTTCTGTTTCCGGTCCACCGGCCGGGTGAGTGCCGTTTGTGCGGGTGAAATTTTTTTTTTAATGCCGGTTTTTCGACATTTTTTTCGGGTTCGTAAATCTAAAATCGAACTTGACATTTCCGCATTCCCAGGGCTTTCCACTAAGGCTCATACTAGCCAGCCATGACAAATAAGTAGCCGGGGGGGGAATAAACACAAAAACTCCTGTGCACGCAGTTCCCAGGATTAAATGTATTTTCCACAAACCATTTATTTATTCACTTTACTCAAATACAAAGTAAAATGGCAGTAAATCTTCTTTCTTTTCTTGCGTATTGCACCATGAGGCGTTCCTGGCTTGTAAATCTCTTATTTTCGGTGCATGACACATTCACGCAGCTGAGCATGCGCCGAGTGCGCGCGCACACCGCATGTCGGGGCGCGGATGAGTTCCTCTCCCTTGATCAACGGTTCAGTTTGACATTATTGTCAGTCTGTTAGAGAAACATTTAATTTTATTAAAATCGAAAATTAATATTTAGAGCCTGTGGGCTACAAAAATAGTCATTAAAGTAGCCGGCTGGATTTAATTGTGTAGCCGCAGCCGGCGCTTGTGGAAAGCCCTGTCGAATCAGCTCTGCGCATGCGCCATGCGTCACAAAAAAATGGCAGCCACCATGAAGGAAGGAGATCTGGAGTTTTCAAACATTTGCTGAAGTGTGAAATCGCAAAATGGTATTCTAGCGAACAACAAAATAGTAAAGATTCAGAAAAACAAATCATTCAGTGATCATTTTAATAGTGTAATTTCATCTGAACTAGGCCTAACGCTCGATTTAGAACTACAAAAAGTCTGTGTGTTGGACATTTTAAGTACCTTTGTAAAAGTTTTGCAAATGTTGCAGTCAGCATTTATAATGCTAACTTAAAGTTTTTGTACAAGTTTCAGTTGATTTAACTGTCATTTTATTAAATGTGTCTGCTTTTGTAATTAAAAAAAGTACTGAAAGAAAAAGCAAACAGCATTGCGATTTCTTATCCATCCATATATAATAAAAAAAATAAATAAATCCCTCCCTCCCAACTGAAATTTTTTTTGCCCACCCGGTGGACAGGAAACGGATTTTTTTTTAAGGATGGCCTTAGTGCGTGTGGCATGGGCAGCTTACACATCTGGAAAGACACCATCAATGCTGAAAGGTATATCCAGGTTCTAGAGCAACATACGCTCCCATCCAGACGACGTCTCTTTCAGGGAAGACCTTGCATTTTCCAACATGACAATGTCAAACCACATACTGCATCAATTACAGCATCATGGCTGCGTAGAAGAAGGGTCCGGGTACTGAACTGGCCAGCCTGCAGTCCAGATCTTTCACCCATAGAAAACATTTGGCGCATCATAAAACAGAAGATACGACAAAAAAGACCCAAGACAGTTGAGCAACTAGAATCCTACATTAGACAAGAATGGGTTAACATTCCTATCCCTAAACTTGAGCAACTTGTCTCCTCAGTCCCCAGACGTTTACAGACTGTTGTAAAGAGAAAAGGGGATGTCTCACAGTGGTAAACATGGCCTTGTCCCAACTTTTTTGAGATGTGTTGTCATGAAATTTAAAATCACCTAATTTTTCTCTTTAAATGATACATTTTCTCAGTTTAAACATTTGATATGTCATCTATGTTCTATTCTGAATAAAATATGGAATTTTGAAACTTCCACATCATTGCATTCTGTTTTTATTTACAATTTGTACTTTGTCCCAACTTTTTTGGAATCAGGGTTGTACTTGCTTTAAAAAATACTTCAGTATTAAAAGTACATTTTCTGTCAACACATCGTTGTATTATTCCCACAACGCTTACAAAACCTAACGCCGTTACCAAAGACAGAAATGTGAATTCACAAAATGAACGCATGCTGTGCCATCATGGTTTAATGTTAAGCTAGCTAGTCAGTGAAACTCCACCTGACATGCTAGCAAACTCTTTTCAAACTCAAAAAGAAAGATTCCTACATTGTTTATTTGGCAAGATTATGCTAAAACCTATTTCTGAAAGGACTTCAGATACATTAATGTTATTCATATTAGCATAACTCCGTGTTTACATGCTAACTAACAGTGTCCAAGTTAACTAGCTGTAAATGTTAGCCGTGGACAAGGCGATGGCAACTTGGCGGGCAAATCCACAGAAAGTCATTTGACTAACCAGACTGCATAGCTATTGCAACGTTATCACTAGCTCTAAAAGCACATAAAACTTCATTACAAGCTTTCTCTTGGTATAAAACGTTTATATAGCCTACGTCAATATGCTTCTGCAGGTCGGACGGCGAGTTTTTGTAGACCGTGATGTGGTCTGCTTTTGGCAAACAAAGCAAACATTTAAAACGAAACGAATCTTTAATCCTTTCAGAAAACTGAAACATGGGTTCTAGGTAAAACCATGAGTGTGTGAATTCCCCAGAAGAACCGCCTCCTTCCATTCTGCCATCAACTGATCGAGTTCAAATAACACTGCTGAGAACTCACTGAACTTGATTTTATACAGTCTGTGGACATGACCCCAGTGATTACTAATAGTCTGTCTGATACCCCTTTTCCACCAAATCAGTTCCAGGGCTGGTTCGGGGCCAGTGCTGGTGCGGGTTCACAACTCGTTCAACTTGCGAGCCAGCTGAGAACCAGTTTGCTTTTCCATAGCTCGCGGTGCTAAGGGAAGCCACGTCATTACGTCACTGTATACGTCAGTTACGGCGCTACGTTTACATAAACCTTGGCGCGAATATCAAAGCAAAAACAACATGGAAGAAGCAGCAGCAGCAACAACAACAATAATAATGGATAACTTTGCGTTTGTACAGCTGCTGCTTCTCATCGCTTAAAAATGGCGATCTTTCGCGGTCTTGTTATTGTTGATGGTCTTAACAACTCCGCCCCCCCCCGCTGACGTAAGCGGTTCTTTCCTCTGGCCCAGCAGAGAGTTGGTGCTAGCCTGGAACCGGTTTTTCTGGCCCCAGAGCCAGTTCTTTGTCAGTGGAAACAGAAAACCCGGTTCCAAACTAAGCACTGGCCCCGAACCAGCCCTGGAACTGCTTTGGTGGAAAAGGGGCATCAGTGTCACCTGCGAAAAAATCAATCACGTTTTAGAAAAGAAAAGAAAAAACATCCACTTTCAAAGCTGCTTCATAGTAACGAGGACCTTGACGGAAATGTAGTGGAGTGAAAAGTATGATATTTGCCTTTCAAATGTAGTGAAGTTAAAGACATAAGTTGCCAAAAAATAATACTCAAGTAAAGTACACATACTCAAAAAGTGTACTTAAGTCCAGTACTCAAGTAAACATACTTTGTTACTGTCCACCTCTGCTTCTACCCCACAGCCATACATGAACCGAACACTGCCAATCAACAGCTACTGTCACTACTACACACTGAATAAATATATCTACCTGCAACATTTCAGCCGCTGATAACTGTACTGTGCATTCTCAGTTTCCTACTCACATCGCACAATTTCTTTCCTTGTGCGTGTATGCGTTTTATAAATACATATATACCCATTTATTTTTGCTCTTACTACTTCTTGCTTTATTGTGTCGAGGCACCATCAGGACCACTAATTGATTCCGTTGTACTCTGTGCAATGACAATAAAGGAAACCTGATTCTGATTGTTCTTCCTCGGCTGCTTCTTATTATTATTATTAAAGCATATACGCAGAACCATGGCCTCACATTTTGCTTATAAATGCCTTGAGACCTCAAGAATGGCACAGGAATAGTTTTAAGCGTTAACAATAAATCTAATATAGTAATTTTTACGATTAAAGTGATTCATATAGGTAGCGGTCTGAGTGAATGACCTTGACATCCGTAACGTCACAACAGGAAGTCTATCGGTCTCATCGCCATTTCCGCTACACTAAAACACAGAGCTGACTGCAACTTCAATCCTCCATTTTGAGCTAATTTATCGCCATGCCACGTAGATGTGTTGCTGGCCGGTACAGCAACATGACAGAAGCTGGATTTATGTTGCGTTCATGGCCCAAGAATATTCAAACTGCAAAGATTTGGATGCGTTTTGCGAGAAGTTCACGGGCACATTGGGCACCTACAAAGTGGTCTCTCCTCTGCTCTGCATATTTTACTGAAGACTCGTACGAAACCTCTGATCTGTTGAGGAGCGTTGGCTATAAGCCCGTATTGAAAGAGGGTGCAGTATCACTAATTAAAGGAAAAGAAAACTACAAGAAAAGGAAAGTATTTTATTTATTTATTTTAAAAGGAAAGTAAGTTCAGTTGCACCAGTCCTCCTGGAGTGAGCCGAGGGTTGTTGGTAAAAGCCGGAACGGGATGGGACAATATCGCTCGGGCAGTGACCTCCCCACAGTTCTTGCTAAAACCGGTGACATCCCGTTCCATCCCGGGTTTTAGTAATTGCCTGAGCCCAGCAGTAATGGTGGAATACACAGTATGAAGAAAAGTGAATGAGTGGAGCAGCCGTCTTATTTCTAAACTGGATATTGCTGCCATCTCGCCCTTACATAGAAGAAGTGAATGAACGGAGAACTGGACAAACAACTGAAAGTCAGATTGTTTCAAAAACAATCGGCCACAAGGTCGGCCTTCAAGAAGCGAGAACACAGACGGGTAAGCTCCGACTCTCATTTGGATTAAAAAAAAAAAAACAACAACAACAAAAAAGTTTACCTGCATTTAGATTAATACATGTAACTTGTATTGCGTGTTTAAGTTGCCGGTATACGATTATTTAATTTGCTTTAGAATGTGATTGTCTCAGTTCATCTGATTATTTAATTAGCCTTTTACGTTTTATCAGTGAAAATGCATGATGCATGTTGCATAAGTTATAACACCTATCCTGTTTTAATGAGAGTCAACCCACAATCAATGAAGTCAAATCAGTCTTAGTTGAGCAAGTCGGTAACGGGATTTCTTACTTTCACCATAAATTTTTATTTATATGATTTTGGTCGATAGCTGTCAAAGGCCTCGGCCTTAAAACCGGTTACCGCAGTGACGTCACGCGCTCAGGGCTGGCTGGCTGGCTCAGCGGGGCAGCTCGAATGCCAACTTTGCGGTCGATTTTAACTCTCAAACTATATTTTTTTATTCCCATTTATGCAGCGTACAAGAGTCAAGGATGGAGATACTATCTATCCATTATCTGTAGCTGCTTATCTTGTTCTACAGGGTCGCAGGCAAGCTGGAGCCCATCCAGGGCGGGGTACACCCTGGACAAGTCGCCAGGTCCGACACACAGACAACCATTCACACCTACGGTCAATTTAGAACCACCAATTAGCCTAACCTGCATATCTCTGGACTGTGGCGGAAACCAGAGCACCCGGAGAGAACATGCAAACTCCGCACAGAAAAGCCCTTGCCGGCCACTGGGCTCGAACCTTCTTGCTGTGAGGCGACAGCGCTAACCACTACACCACCGTGCCGCCCTTTTCCTCTAACCAATTTTCTGATTCTTCAAGAATCACTTAACATTTAACTTTCTTTGGTAGGTCTTATAAATAAATAAACAACACTTAGAAGACATTTATTTTTCTACACTTTATAGTTTTAAGATATGAAAGAAAAACTGGTAAACATTCCCCACTGTTAACTGTCACTGCTGCAGTCAGTCAGTCTCTGTCTGTCTATTTATTTGTTTGTTTGTCTGTCTGTCTTAATAACTCCATAAACTTCCCCATCTCTTGAATTTATGTCTAAAAACACACTCTCTCTCTCTTTATTTATTTCGTCCACTTTACAAGCAAGATTTACTTTTGTTTGTTTTAAGTTTCCTTATTGTATTATTGGATGACCAAAGACATCTATAGGTGGAGCAGATTAATCCATAATCAACGCACTGGAAGCTAAATAAATGAACAAACCCGTGAGATCACACTGAGCCTATTCTCCTGACGACTACATGATGAACACTGTCCATTATCTTTAAATAACAACAAACGGTCAAAGCCCACCTCTGTCCACGGCCCCAACACACGAACCTCGACATGTGAGACGCCATGTTGGATTTTCTGTGAGCATGACCGTTCCCCCGGAAGTGATTCAAGAACGCTTCCGTGAGTTGCTGCTGTGGTTCACTGAGCTCGAAAGTGAAGTGTGACGCCATCTGGCCGCCATCTTACCACTCACATCGCGTGTCTGTTAAACCGTCATATCAGATCAAATTTGCCCCAAGAAAAGTATCTCCTGACTCTGTTCCCTTTCAGTACCTCCTATTATTTTATCATCTTTACCCCCATTCCTTACATATCTTTATAGCACTGTTATAGTTTTTTTTTCCTTTTCCAGTTCAGTCTCTGATCATTTTTCTTTTTGAACAGCTCTTTTACTAAGATACTTATTTTTACGGACATTATTTCAACTTTTCTCTTATACAGTGTATCTTTCTCATTAATATAGTTCTTCCTTTCTTTTTAAAATTATTTTTATTATACCAACAATTGTTGAAACATATGGCAGCACGGTGGTGTATTGGTTAGCGCTGTCGCCTCACAGCAAGAAGGTTCTGGGTTCGAGCCCAGCGACCAACAAGGGCCTTTCTGTGTGGAGTTTGCATGTTCTCCCCGTGTCTGTGTGGGTTTCCACCGGGTGCTCTGGTTTCCCCCACAGTCCAAAGACATGCAGGTTAGGCTAAGGTTGGCTCTAAATTGACCGTAGGTGTGAATGGTTGTGTGTGTCTATGTGTCAGCCCTGGCGACTTGTCCAGGGTGTACCCTGTCTCTCAACTCTCAGAAAATAAAGTACATTATTGTACCTTTGGGGTACAATGGCTTGTCACTGGAGCAGTACCTTCTAAGGTACTTATTTGTACCCTTTAGATACTGCTTGGGACCATATTTGTACCTTTTTGTCCCGAAAAAGGTACACACAGTTACCTTGAGGTCCAATAATGAGCTCTAGGAGGTACATTAGTATAGACTGTACCTTGGGGGACAGAAAGGGACTCCTACTGTACCCCTATTTCTGACAGTGTCCCATAGTCAGCTGGGATAGGCTCCAGCTTGCCTGCGACCCTGTAGGACAGGATAAGTGGCTACAGATAATGGATAGATGGACGAAATAGGAGGGCGACCCGGTGGTGTAGTGGTTAGCATTGTCGCTTCACAGCAAGAAGGTCCTGGGTTTGAGCCCAGCGGCCAACGAGGGCCTTTCTGTGTGGAGTTGGCATGCTCTCCCCGTGTCTGTATGGGTTAACAACATTCAGCTTAAGAGTTATTGATCCGGGAAGTCTGAATCTGTGAATATATTTCCAACTTTACCACAGTTCAACCCAAGCATGAAACAGAGCTTCATTAAATCATGTGAATGAGCCACATTGCCCAGTTTATTTTCCATATTACCCAGTTTATTCTCCCACATTACCCAGAGTATTCTCTACATTACCCAGTTTATTATCCACATTACCCAGTTTATTCCCACACATTACCCAGAATATTCTCCACATTACCCAGTTTATTCCCCCACATTACCCAGAGTATTCTCCACATTACCCAGTTTATTCCTCCACATTACCCAGTTTATTCTCCACATTACCCAGAGTATTCTCCACATTACCCAGTTTATTCTCTACATTACCCAGTTTATTATCCACATTACCCAGTTTATTCCCACACATTACCCAGAATATTCTCCACATTACC
This sequence comes from Neoarius graeffei, assembly GCF_027579695.1. Classification (NCBI taxonomy): domain Eukaryota; kingdom Metazoa; phylum Chordata; class Actinopteri; order Siluriformes; family Ariidae; genus Neoarius; species Neoarius graeffei. The sequence continues at coordinate 32,992,570 of NC_083592.1, forward strand.
CAGTTTATTCCCCCACATTACCCAGAGTATTCTCCACATTACCCAGTTTATTCCTCCACATTACCCAGTTTATTCTCCACATTACCCAGAGTATTCTCCACATTACCCAGTTTATTCTCTACATTACCCAGTTTATTCCCCCACATTACCCAGTTTATTCCCCCACATTACCCAGTTTATTCTCCACATTACCCAGAGTATTCTCCACATTACCCAATTTATTCTCTACATTACCCAGTTTATTCCCCCACATTACCCAGTTTATTCCCCCACATTACCCAGTTTATTCTCCACATTACCCAGTTTATTCCCCCACATTACCCAGTTTATTCCCCCACATTACCCAGTTTATTCTCCACATTACCCAGTTTATTCTCCACACATTACCCAGTTTATTCTCTACATTACCCAGTTTATCCCCCACATTACCCAGTTTATTCTCCACATTACAGAGTATTCCCCCACATTACCCAGTTTATTCTCCACATTACCCAGTTTATTCCCCCACATTACCCAGTTTATTCTCCACATTACCCAGTTTATTCTCCACATTGCCCAGTTTATTCTCCACATTACCCAGTTTATTCTCCACATTACCTAGTTTATTCCCCCACATTACCCAGTTTATTCTCCACATTGCCCAGTTTATTCCCCCACATTACCCAGTTTATTCTCCACATTACCCAGTTTATTCTCCACATTACCCAGTTTATTCCCCCACATTACCCAGTTTATTCCCCCACATTACCCAGTTTATTCTCCACATTACCCAGTTTATTCCCCCACATTACCCAGTTTATTCCCCATATTACCCAGTTTATTCCCCATATTACCCAGTTTATTCCCCCACATTACCCAGTTTATTCCCCATATTACCCAGTTTATTCCCCCACATTACCCAGTTTATTCCCCATATTACCCAGTTTATTCCCCATATTACCCAGTTTATTCCCCACACACCTCATTCAAACCATAGATTCAAACATGATTTCACGTAATAACGTGAAAATATATTGTTATAACAATAAACGTTTTTGATACTGATTTTTTTTTTTTCTGGTGTGGCAGCGTCCGCAGCCTATGTGACCCAGATAAATAAATCATATATGAATGTGTTATAATTAAATAAAGATTGTGCAGGGGAAGTGGATCAGGTAGCAGAGTTTATTATTGTGATACCAGAAACTGACTGGAAAACAAAACAAAACTTTATTTGTAACTTCTGGTACTGCTTGGTGTGTGTGAGAAATCAAATTATTCATTTCAGTGTCAGCCATTTGACTGTAAGTCCCCGCCTCTGACGGGAAATTCCGCTCACCGCAGTCTGTCACCACTGCAGTGCTGCTCGTGTGATTTAATTACTGTGAGAGTAAACCGTGTGTTCAGGTGTGTGTGTGTGTGTGTGTTCAGCTGTGACAGCAGCCTCGGGTCGGAACAATGTCTGGAAGTATCAAAACCTTCTCAATAACGTACGACCCGATCAACCAGAGCAACACGTTCAGCAGTGGCGACAGCCTGAAGGGGAGAGTTGTTCTGGAGTTAAAGAAACAGATAAAGATTGATAAACTTTACATTAAATGTAAAGGGGACGCCCGTGTTCACTGGAACGAATCAAACAGCAACTCCGATGACTCCTACAGCTCTCATGAGAGATACTTCAAACTCAAACAAATCTTCATCTGGGACAGCTCTGTGATGGGTAAGACTCATGACATGTGCTGTAGGCGTTATGTGTTCTGACCCACAGCTCCTCTGATTTGTTGTAAACAGATAACTTGCTGGTGTTTCAGTTTATGACAGAGTTGGTTCGAGACCCTTCTCAGATCCAACGCTCCTACTTTCTACACATTTTTTTTGAATGAATTTATTTATTTCGAACATGTATAAAAATGTATGTAACTATTTGTACATACAAAAGAAAGAAAATGAAAAACAGTGACAAAAAAAAGAATAAATAAAATAACAAAGAGCTAATACATTACAATACACCGCACATTGTTCGAAAAAGGAGTGGGAAGAAGTACAATACTTCATAACTACATAAGTACATAACTCGGTCCAGCAGTTAAAACCAATGAAATCTAAACATCCGCTAATAATACAGTTTGATAAGTAAAAGAAACACTGTCACAAATATTTCTACTCCACAAAGTTACTTTCAATAAAGCGACTCAGGATCACGAATATCCTGTTTGTTTATTCCCTCATGGGTGCGTCTCAAATACATTTCTAGTTATGGAATGAGTCAGAAAAAAGGAACAGTTTTCTTTCTGGGTCCGTGTATCATCCGATCATTCAATCTGGAAAACGAAAAAAACCCCCCAAAACACTCAATATTTCGTTTTCCTGTTTTTCTGTATGACCAAAAAATGAGGGATTGGTGTTTGTTTTCCTTTTGCCAACTCAAAACAGAACAAATAATAAACAGGGAAACCAAAACGAAATAATAACTCTAATTTACGATTATTGATTTTCTCTATTCCCCACGCTCCATTAGCCTTCCCATGATCCTCAGCGACAGTCCATCATCATCTCTGCGTCTATGAAACAGAAAAATTGCATGTGCATGTATATATCAAGTAATTTATTCATACATCCTATTCATTTAATATATTAAGCTGTTAATGTTAAGCTGATGATCTCTTAATTATTATTATCTCAATATAATAGTAATCTGTACTCGAGTTGAGGGGGGATGGGGGGGATGCCATCCCCCCGGAATAAAAAATGGTCAAAATCATCCCCCCTCTAAAACGGGCATCCCCCCTCCCTTCCCTTGAGCAATTTTATCAATAAATGTGGACATTACTTCTATTTAACATTGGAATTAGAAATGCCATTCCACGTAGCTTTGCTGAAACTGAGCATACAGTAAGCTACCGCGAGAGAGGGCGCGCGCAAGCGAAGCGTTTGAGGAGGTGACATTCAGTTGGGGTTCCGTTATTTTTGATTCCATTCGGCGTCAGTGACAGCAGCGGATTGCAGCATCATGGCCAAGCGGAGTGGACAGCAAGACCTAAGCAAGTTCGGATTTAAGATCGCAAGAAAAAAACATTTCAGGAGGTAAGTCAAGAGTTACGAATATCAGTCACACTTTCTGTGAGCCCACTATCATGCTGTAAAGTTACCAATTCAGTTGTTCATTTACATTGCCTGCTGAGGTTTTAATAAATTATTTACCAAACGATTTAAAAGGAGGGCGGCACGGTGGTGTAGTGGTTAGCGCTGTCGCCTCACAGCAAGAAGGTCCTGGGTTCGAGCCCCGGGGCCGGCGAGGGCCTTTCTGTGTGGAGTTTGCATGTTCTCCCCGTGTCCGCGTGGGTTTCCTCCGGGTGCTCCGGTTTCCCCCACAGTCCAAAGACATGCAGGTTAGGTTAACTGGTGACTCTAAATTGACCGTAGGTGTGAATGGTTGTCTGTGTCTATGTGTCAGCCCTGTGATGACCTGGTGACTTGTCCAGGGTGTACCCCGCCTTTCGCCCTGCGACCCTGTAGAAGGATAAAGCGGCTAGAGATGATGAGATTTAAAAGGAGCCTATCATGACTATGAAGTTGCACTTCAAATTGCACTATGGACTCCTTTTAAATCGTTTGGTAAATAATTTATTAAAACCTCAGCAGGCAATGTAAATGAACAACTGAATCTTTTCATATCAAGTCAATAAAATTTTTATTCAAAGCTGAACATTGGGATCATTGAATTAAATACAGAGGTAGGTAGGGAACCAATAAGCTAAAACAAGCAACAGTAAATTGTAAATCTTCAGCTCTTCAGCTGTTGGTTCTCCTGCTTGCTCCTGTATTGTCTCCCACTCCGGGTCCTCCAGCTCCTGCCGCACTGTGTTGCAGTTGCTGCTGACTGTCATCTGGAATAAAGAGCAGTGGATAAGATAATTTAATTAAATACAATTATAATGTTATTTCTGATTTATTTATTATCTGAACGAAGATTTGAGCTTTGAAAAATGACCGGATTCTTTCTGTAACGTTGATTCCCGCTGTTATCTAGGTCACGTGACACCTTAACGTTGACGGTTACCAAGGAGCTGCCTTGGATACTTTGATACTTTGCTTCGATACATACCAGCACTTTGATACATACTGGATACAAGCTAGCAAAATGAGTTAAAAGCAGGCATCTTTGGAAAGAGGAAAAGGCCCATTGAGGAGACAGAAGAAGAGCCTATGACGAAGAAAAAGAAAGCTGCATTTTAGCAGACAGTTTGTCGAGTCCTACACCAATCCTGCTCTGCCTTACATGTTGTGACCGGCTCTCTAATGAGGCAATGAGCCTTCAAAACTGCTAGTGTCGTTTATTTTAGCCTTCCTGTCTTGAATAACACTTTTTGTTGCCTGAAGAATAACAAACGAACGTCCAGGCTGATTAAATTAATGGCCTTATACAAGAAATCAAAGCTAACATGAACCTGCAGGCCCGTAGCCAGCATTGGGGGGGGGGGGGGGGGGGGGGGGGGGAATCTTTTTTCCCCAAAAGTGGACTTCATCTGGCCCCCTACTCCCGTACCCCCCAAATACACGAGCACACTTCAAATCTTCTAATTTAGACATTTTTTTATTCATTATAAGTTCTCTGTTGTCTAACTTATTATTGTTATCTTCCTACAACTGTGCTGTGACTTCATTGTCTGTCTCTGTTGCTCACCTCAGTTCTGTTGTTGCTCTCTTTCATTGTCTGTCTCTGTTGTTGCTCTCCTTCACTGTCTGTCTCTGTTGTTGCTCTCCTTCACTGTCTGTCTCTGTTGTTGCTCTCCTTCACTGTTGCTCTCCTTCACTGTCTGTCTCTGTTGCTCTCCTTCATTGTCTCTGTTGTTGCTCTCCTTCACTGTCTGTCTCTGTTGCTCTCCTTCATTGTCTGTCTCTGTTGTTGCTCTCCTTCATTGTCTGTCTCTGTTGTTGCTCTCCCCTCCTCTGTCTGTCTGTCTGTCTCTGTTGCTCTCCTTCATTGTCTGTCTCTGTTGCTCTCCTTCATTGTCTGTCTCTGTTGCTCTCCTTCATTGTCTGTCTGTCTGTTGTTGTCTGTCTCTGTTGCTCACTTCAGTTGTTGTTTATGGCATCAGAACACTCCTGATCTGCCCACGCTTTAGCATAAAAAACAACAATTTCTAATTGAGATAAATGTTTCAAGTAATCCTGAGACTGAAATAATGTTGCACAGCCCTATAAGGACAATTAATTTAAAATTGCCCAAATGCAGCAACAGTGGGTGTTTTCACACACACTGGTCTGAACATTTTCATTTTTCAGCTAGTGCACACGTTTCTTTTCACTCTGATCCAAATGCCAAACCACTGACACGTGCTCTTAAAGTCTCGCATTTTACTGTCTTCACACCACACCACAGCTCCGATTTCCCAAGCTGAAAAAAAAAAAGCAACCCCAGGTCCGACGCTACTAGTACCTAGCCACCTAACTCATCTCTGTGTGTGCGTGTCACTGACACACATAGACTGACGGACGGGCTGACGCTACCCCCCACTGATCACTCTGACAGATCGATCTACCACTACTGTTGTAAACAAAAGAAAAACAAAGTCCTGCACTCAGCACCTTACCCATTTTGGCCCTTTTTTGGAACATGGTGCCAATATTTTGGGACAAAGTAGCAGCAGATTTCTTGTGTTTTCTGTCTTTATCTTCTTTTTTCCCCATTTTCTCTTCTATCCAGGGCTACCGCGTGACGTCACCATACCGCGAGATTGTGCTAGGGCGCCATATTGGAAGACCAAGTACATGCATACATACATACTCACAATATAAAACAAAGTACGAGCGAGAGTAAAGTGACACGATGGATGATAATTCTGGTTATGTGAGTACATTACCAGCTGCAGAAAGGGCACGGTATGTGGAGAAACTGGCTGTGATTGATGGGTTTGACCCATATGATAAGACTCGGGGCAAGGGAGAATGGATTTTTTTTATTTCATAATTTATTTTTAATTTACTACTTATCTGTTTTTATTTATATATATTTGAATTATTTGGACATGGGGAAAAACTATATTTAAAATCCAAAGAGGGATGGAGGGAGGAAAATTAAAACAAAAGAAAGAAATGAAATATAGAGTAGAGAATATTTGATAAAATTAAGGATGTTTTTATTCAGTAAACATTTAAAAAAATGTTCTACAACACTCTAGCCTAGTGACTTACCAGTAACAAAATAGACTTGAAGTATTCAGATCCGCTCTGCATAAAGCAGCTAAATCCTCTCTCTGCCTCCTGGCAGAAAGCTCCTTGGTTTGCTCCCCTTGTGTCTCAATCACAGCTGGTATTCTGAAGAAAGACTTCTTTTCACCTTTCCCATCAGCTTTGTTAGAACCCTAACACAGCACAAAAGTTTACCATTGTAGGTTTTTGATGAACCAAGTGCCTCGTGGGTTCACATACCGCGCGCTGCCGTTATTTCCCCCTAATCACGAGTTTGTTGGTCTTCCAATATGGCGCAGGGTTTGTTTACTTCCGGTTTCGGGTGACATCAGTGAAAGGGTCTATAAAGCAGTCTGAACAAAACGTGTAAACATAAACATAGGAGAAATGAACCCATTTTTCTAACTCTTCCTCACTTAGTCTACTTTTCTTTTTTGATTAGTCTGGATTTGATATTGTAAATTTAAATGTGAATCAATGTATATTCATCGGACATGAACAAATGAATAAATCTTGAGTAATCTTGAGGGGCGTGTGTGTCCGGGGGGCGGTGTCGCGGGGGGGGATCGAACGAACCCTCCGATCCCCCCTGGCTACGGGCCAGACCTGAGTAAGCTATCGATAGCTGGCTAGACTCCAAACTAACATTTATTACGATAGCTGTGTTGTTATCCGCCGCCCACACATTGGTAACTTTACAGCATGATAGAAAGTGTGACTGATATTCGTAACTCTTGACTTACCTCCTGAAATGTTTTTTTCTTGCGATCTTAAATCCGAACTTGCTTAGGTCTTGCTGTCCACTCCGCTTGGCCATGATGCTGCAATCCGCTGCTGTCACTGACGCCGAATGAAATCAAAAATAACGGAACCCCAACTGAATGTCACCTCCTCAAACGCTTCGCTTGCGCGCGCCCTCTCTCGCGGAGCTTACTGTATGCTCAGTTTCAGCAAAGCTGCGTGGAATGGCATTTCTAATTCCAATGTTAAATAGAAGTAATGTCCACATTTATTGATAAAATTGCTCAAGGGAAGGGAGGGGGGATGCCCGTTTTAGAGGGGGGATGATTTTGACCATTTTTTATTCCAGGGGGGATGTCCCCCCCATCCCCCCTCAACTCGAGTACAGATTGCTATTATATTGAGATAATAATAATTAAGACATCATCAGCTTAACATTAACAGCTTAATATATTAAATGAATAGGATGTATGAATAAATTACTTGATATATACATGCACATGCAATTTTTCTGTTTCATAGACGCAGAGATGATGATGGACTGTCGCTGAGGATCATGGGAAGGCTAATGTAGCATGGGGAATAGAGAAAATCAATAATCGTAAATTAGAGTTATTATTTCGTTCTGGTGGGCGGCACGGTGGTGTAGTGGTTAGCGCTGTCGCCTCACAGCAAGAAGGCCCGAGTTCGAGCCCCGTGGCCGGCGAGGGCCTTTCTGTGTGGAGTTTGCATGTTCTCCCCGTGTCCACGTGGGTTTCCTCCGGGTGCTCCGGTTTCCCCCACAGTCCAAAGACATGCAGGTTAGGTTAACTGGTGACTCTAAATTGACCGTAGGTGTGAATGTGAGTGTGAATGGTTGTCTGTGTCTATGTGTCAGCCCTGTGATGACCTGGCGACTTGTCCAGGGTGTACCCCGCCTTTCGCCCGTAGTCAGCTGGGATAGGCTCCAGCTTGCCTGCGACCCTGTAGAACAGGATAAAGCGGCTAGAGATAATGAGATGAGATGAGATTTTACACGGTCTATGTGTCTAAACCCATGCGGACACGGGGAGAACATGCAAACTCCGCACAGAAAGGCCCTCGCCGGCCACGGGGCTCGAACCCGGACCTTCTTGCTGTGAGGCGACAGCGCTAACCACTACACCACCGTGCCGCCGAGCATTTAATCGACCCCACAAATGTGATGCTCCAGAAACTCAATCTGCTCAAAGGAAGGTCAGTTTTATAGCTTCTCTAAAGAGCTCAACTGTTTTCAGCTGTGCTAACATGATTGTACAAGGGTTTTCTAATCATCCATTAGCCTTCTGAGGCAATGAGCAAACACATTGTACCATTAGAACACTGGAGTGAGAGTTGCTGGAAATGGGCCTCTATACACCTATGGAGATATTGCACCAAAAACCAGACATTTGCAGCTAGAATAGTCATTTACCACATTAGCAATGTATAGAGTGTATTTCTGATTAGTTTAAAGTGATCTTCATTGAAAAGAACAGTGCTTTTCTTTCAAAAATAAGGACATTTCAAAGTGACCCCAAACTTTTGAACGATAGTGTATAGCTTTGCAATAAATTAATTCCATCATTCAGTATTCAATGTATTCCTCAATTAACCTGTTTTTGATCATCATACATCCTTATTTTATTTTTTCCTTTCTTACTTTTTGAATAAAAACCCTTTTTGTATCACCACCCTTCTAATGCACAACATGGGTCAAAAACAACCTGCATTCATTTTCCAGGTTATTTCATGTATGGCTGAGTGTTTCTATGATATACTTTTGAAATAAATTCATTTTGTCATTTACTTTTCCAAATATGCAGTAAATATCTTGTTTTTGTTCAGCACAAATCATCATTTTTATTTTTCCTTTCTTAAGTTATGAACAAGCACAGCTTTTGTAATTCTACATCAAGTTTACACACATGGGTCAGAACCAACCCGCATGCATTTACTCCAGCGTTTGGTGGGAACTGTGAATTGTGCTTGTGTCAGACATTTCACAGCTCAGCACAGCGCCCTTTGCCCATCTAATACATGCAAGTAATGTTTTTCAATTGTTCTAACATTACCTTAGAAAAAAATTGATTATGTTTAGGTTCCCTTGAGAGTGAGTAGATTACTTGTCAGAAAGTTACAAGTAATTACTATTAGCTACCGAGCTGTTGACATATTCTACTTTAGTTAGCTAATTTTATTGTAGTTGGCTTAGCTAACTACATAGTTAATAAATAAATAACTGGCCCCATTCACTGCTAAAGTAATTACTTGAAACAAATTATTATTATAGTATTAAGACATTTAATTTTAAATCACACTTGGATGACCCATGTGTAGTAATATAAAAAGTATTTTTGTTCATAAAGTAGGAAAGAAAAAATTAAATTAATGATTTGTGGTAATTAAAAACAAGATATTTAAAGAATACTTGGAATATTCAATCATAAAATAAATTGATTTCAAAAGATAGAGCAAAGAAAAACTCAGTCAGCATGAAATAACCTGGAAAATGAATGCGGGTCATTTTTGACCCATGTTGTGCATTAGAAGGGGTGTGCGCATATGTTTTGCATCAAAGGGTTAAAGTTGTACACTAAGGCAATCGCAGTCCTGTTGATCATATAGAGGAGAGTGGGGAGGGTTGGAATAGAGGAGACCTGGGACCGTTTGTATTCCCATAAATTAATTTCAACCAATCAGGTTTTTGATGTGGCGGCACTGTCAGTGGTTAGCACTGTCCTCTCACAGCAAGAAGGTCCTGGGTTCAAGTCCAGCAGCCAACAAGGGTCTTTCTGTGTGGAGTTTGCATGTTCTCCCCGTGTCCGCGTGGGTTTCCTCCAGGTGCTCCGGTTTCCCCCACAGTCCAAAGACATGCAGGTTAGGTTAACTGGTGGCTCTAAATTGACCGTAGGTGTGAATGTGAGTGTGAATGGTTGTCTGTGTCTCTGTGTCAGCCCTGTGATGACCTGGCGACTTGTCCAGGGTGTACCCTGCCTCTCGCCCATACTCAGCTGGGATAGGCTCCAGCTTGCCTGCGACCCTGTAGGACAGGATAAGCAGCTACAGATAATGGATGGATGGATGTTTTTGATGTTAGATGTTAGCCCTTAGAGTAACCTACTTCCTTTGGAGCCCCGAAGCTGGACACTGCAGTAAGGTCTGTGCAGTTCAATATTTTTATCAACCAAAACTTGTATTTTCTACTTCACCTCCACCTCCATTCTATGGTGTAATGTATGCTGGTGAATTCAGGATTTATTACGAATTAAAGTATGGAGCCTAGAGTTACCAGATATAGTATTATTTATTAAACTTAAATTCTGGGGGGAAAATAATTTACGGACTTTTTTTTTTCCAAAATGGCCAGACAGGGAGAGTTGGGACAGTTCATCATGTTACAGGTTTGTTCTTCTGGTTTATAAATATAAAATTGTTTAAAATTTTTTGTTAAAAATATGGGAGTGTACCTGCATGAGGATTAATCTTATTTCATTCTTTCTTGAGAATGGAACTGTTTTGTCGAGTCAGGTTTTGGGTAAACTGACATTTTTCTATCGCTATACCAGAATTGTGTGTTCATACAGTTCATATGTTACGAGTTTTGATAATAAATAAAAATTAAATATGTAGGCCGAGGTATTTTATTTTTGCTCAGTGTCTCCCCACTATGCCCCGTCTCCCAACATAATCATAATGTCCCATATCTCTCTTCAATGTCTCATGTCTCCCTGGAAAAAATAATGACAGAAAAACTGAAGCCTGAAGGCCAGTATATGAGACAAGCTGAGAAACTAATCTTGTGGTAAGAGGATGTAGTAAATCCTCTATAAAGCCTCGGTCACAACCGGCCGTACGTGCTCCTACGGCCGGTCTACGTGCAAAAAACGCAAGAAACGCACGGAGGGCGCGCTTGAAACGCACGGAGGGCGCGCGTGTGACGTGCTGATTTTCGAGCCGTAGACGGGCCGCAGAACGGCCGCAGAGGTTCTTTGTCATATCAAACAAACTCTACGGGCGCTTACCGGTACGTTTTTTTCAGGTTGCAAGACAAACTCACGGCCAATGTGCATCTTTCTCCACGAACAAAAAAAACGCAGCGATTTGGGAAACGCCAAAAATCGCACGGCCAAAAAAATCGTACGTCCGGTTGTGACCTAGGCTTAAAGCAATATGAATGCGACGCGACCTGCAAATAATTTCATACAATCTACAAAAGCTGAAATCTTGTCCCAAGTCTCTCTGCTCTCCCCTACTGAGGAGGGCCAAGAAATAGTCAATCATGGCTATCAAGGAACACATCATTGGACTTGTCAAACAAGGCAAGAAAATAGATAAAATTCTGACATACTAGACTTTTCGTCAGGGTGTCATGGGCTGGGCGATTCTCATGAAATCTTGATTTCAAAGATTTCAAACATGAAATTTTTAAAAGGACTTGAATCAACTAATTTCCTTTTTAGGCATTAATAGCAAGATCTGAAGTGTTTGTGAGCATTCATTTAAAAAAAAAAAGTGTACTGACAATTTAACACCCTTTTTAACGTTGTTACCAAAAGAAGTCTTTAAAAATCTCATTACCATGACAGACTGTAAATGTCAAGGCCATTAGTAAAGCTAATACATTTAACTCTTATCATTAAGTGCTTATTAATGTTATTTATAGGGTCATTCAATTTGGTACTTTCATCTTGATCAAACTAGAACTTTGTATTTTTGTAGTACGTTACTTGCCCACCCCAAGCAATTGTATGGCAGAAATCAGACATAAATGTGCATAACAGATCTTTATTTTATGCTAAAGTTATGCTTTAATAAAATGTTATTTGTACATTATTTATTTAAATGCAACAGTAATTTGATAACATATGAACAACTTATGTATGCACAACATTTTTCTCTACCTTCGTTATCATTGCATTGCATAAAGGCAGGCTTGTAGTATTCGATTCCAGGACTCGGACTCGAGTCCGACTCGTGCCCTAATTTTAAAGACTCGTCACTTGACTTGGACTTGAGCACTTGATGACTCGGACTCAGACTTGGACTCATGCATTAACTGCATTCGGACTCATAAATTGGAGACAAGGACTCTGATGTTTTTCTTTACTTTTTGTAACATGCCATAATAATTTGGCATAAGATATTTATATCTACATTAATTTTTATACTAATTTCGTGCAACAGAATGCACATTCACCTGTTCATACGTCATGTTCAGGAACAAACTAATGTTAATGGCGCTAAAATGCCTGGAGAGATTGTCCACTTTGCTTATGCAGACTTCTTGTGCAGTGGGGAAAAAAATGCACTGCTATGTGTTCCATATGTAGAAGAACTATTGAGGAGACGACGGGGACAACCTCGAACTTCAATCATCATTTGGCAAGACTCCACCCAGAGAAGGAAGTGACATGCTATGTTATTTGCCCTGTTGATAGTGAGGCTTGCTTGCTGAACGATAAACTAGCTAGTGTTAACCCTCTCTCATGTTATTTGCCCTGTTGATAGCGGGGCTTGCTTGCTAACTGATGAACTAGCTAGTGTTAACCCTCTCTCATGTTATTTGCCCTGTTGATAGCGGGGCTTGCTTGCTAACTGATGAACTAGCTAGTGTTAACCCTCTCTCATGTTATTTGCCCTGTTGACAGCGGGGCTTGCTTGCTGACCGATAAATTAGCTAATGTTAACCCTCTCTCATGTTATTTTTTTTAAAGATATTTTTTGGGCTTTTTCCACCTTTATTGGATAGGACAGTGTTAGAGACAGGAAATGAGTGGGAGAGAGAGAGACGGGGAGGGATCGGGAAATGACCTCGGGTTATGGTATGGCGCCTTATCCACCTGAGCCACGACACCCCCAACCCTCTCTCATGTTATTTGCCCTGTTGATAGCGGGGCTTGCTGACCAATAAACTAGCTAATGTTAACCCTCTCTCATGTTATTTGCCCTGTTGATAGCGGGGCTTGCTGACCGATAAACTAGCTAATGTTAACCCTCTCTCATGTTGTTTGCCCTGTTGATAGCGGGGCTTGCTGACTGATAAACTAGCTAATGTTAACCCTCTCTCATGTTGTTTGCCCTGTTGATAGCGGGGCTTGCTGACCGATAAGCTAGCTAATGTTAACCCTCTCTCATGTTATTTGCCCTGTTGATAGCGGGGCTTGCTGACTGATAAACTAGCTAATGTTAACCCTCTCTCATGTTATTTGCCCTGTTGATAGCGGGGCTTGCT